>NC_061489.1:26736855-26844355 GCF_022539355.2 Hippoglossus stenolepis | reverse complement strand
TCGGCTCAGATCAGCTTTTTCTTATCTAATCTGATCGACTCAGATTATTGATGCAGAGAATCATCAGGGCGGCACAGTGCGGTTGGTCGCTGCCTATTTAAAACAGATAATCATTGAAAAACAGATTTCCTTTCCTGTCGTCTCAACATTTAAAGTTTGTTAGTCTGAAACACTGAGGACACATTGACAAGCACCTGCATTTTCAGTCTAGTCTGAACCAAAGTATTGACCAGAAGACGTGGTCTGGGCCCAGATCGGTTTGTTTGCAAAGTGACTAATTGCAGGAAGTTAAGACAGCATTAAAGAATAGAAGAAGACAAAGAAGGCGGCTGTGGGTTTGCTGCTCAGACACACGGCGTCTAGACGCAGGTGACGACGACAGGACGCACGTATGTCAGACACAATCCTTTAGTCCCTAAATTACAATGTGAAACCAAAACTAACAGATCAAATGAAACTATGGAACAAACATGAAGCTTCTTCAGACTCTGAGGTGCGAAAATATCCTAAAAATACTTAAAGTTAAAGAAATGAATGAAGTTGAGACCAAACAATATCCTAAATATATCCACCGATATCCACCTGCTCCTTGTTCCTAGAAGGTTTTGCAGAGTTTGAAACCATCACTGATTTTGTCGTGTCACGTTTTTCAGATTAACGTCTGACGCCCGTGGTTAACGTTCCTTCATTTTAACCTTATTCTTACTTGTCAGTGTCAGTGCCGCGTCAGTTGTCGGAGTTTGTGTAATTTAAACTGCAGAGAGTGACTGACTCATCAGATATCAGCTGTCAGTCAGCCTGCAGCTGCGTGATGATGATGATCTACGTGGCCTGTCGCTTTATACGACCTCTTCAGTTAGCATTAGCTTATTGCCCTGCATTAGATAACATTGTGAGTAGTCAGCTGTATGGCCGTCTTTATTAGGTCGCTTGTTGTGCTGTTTTACGTAGCTCAACCTTTGAATTTATGTTGTTTTTTATGTGTTGCTATTAAACAGATTTACTGTGGAGGAGGCTGAGGGGAGCGTGACGGCTGAGGGAAATGAAAAAACTGATCAGTCTGACAGAGAGACTCCATTTTGGAGAATTAAATCAGTTAAATGGCTGTGGGAGAGCGGAGATGGAAGCTGGATGTGTCCGCCGGCTGAAGAGCTCTCAGAACAATGCCTCAGTTTCTCCTGCCAAGGCTGAATCCTTTTTCCTTTTTCGCTTTATTGGTGAAGCTCTGACCCGTCGCTCTCTCTTTCTCATTTTTCAAAGTCGATTTTCCCTCTTAAGTGTCCTGCTCTCTCTCAGGTCCCCGCTTATTCTTCTCCATACCTCTTTTTTCTTTTCTCTCTTTGCCAAATCAGTTTCAGCCGCTGTGCTCCTGCACTTATCTCCTTTTTTCTCAATCACTCTGTCGCAGGCTGACGGACAGGCGCCCAGCCACTCAGACCCAGATGACACAGAACTGGACCAAGATGGATTCCATAGTGAAATGTATTAGAAGAGCTTTAACACAAAGTATGAAGCCTCATTTAACCGATTCTCTTTATTCTGAAACCCACAGGCAGTGCGAGTCGTTATAACGGACCCCTGCAGGGTGGGCATGCTCGCTGAAAGCGGGAGGAGCTAAATGAGTGTGACTTTAAAAGCTTGATTACCAATAAGAGCTGCAGACATGTAGAAAACAAGTGCTCCTCCTGGGAAACCATCCCAGAAAAACAGCTCGCACAAGCACCAATCAGGCTTCAAGCTCTTTCATCACCATGTGGTCCGACGACCCAGCTTCTGTCACATCTTATAAGCAAAACCCAAACATGCTGTAGTCGCCGTAGTAGCAGTTAGCAGTCGTAGTACAAGCAGTAATTCTGCAGAATGCGTTAGCAGTGACAAGTATAGCTACAGTAGTAATATTAGTAGAAGGCTGTACTAGTGGTTTACTGGTGGTAGTAGTAGCACATACAGCAGTAATATGGGGATCAGTGAAAGTAAGAGAGCAGGGATTTATTTTCTCGGAGCGATGACGAGGTGGAACTGTTACTGACAGGAAGTGTTAGCGATGTTTTGTCATGTGACTGATGAGAACCAATCAGGAAGCAAGTGATTTCCACCCATTTGTGGTGTTTTCCTCATCTTTAAAAATCATTAAAAAGGAAATCTCAGAAGCTCTGTGGTAAAACAAGATGGCTGCACCCATATATCCAGGGTATTGTGGCTTCATGAGATAAGCAGAGATAAAGAAGAGCCGGACTCCGACACGTGTCGTTATGGTCCACACCTTCGACCACCGAGTCACGAGAACACCTGCTCCTGTGTTTGTCTCTTCAGTATCAGCAGCATCGTTAGTTTGAATCTGTTCATGAAGCCAGTGTCATAAACACTGTTCACTTCTCTCATTCATCTCCAGTCTCCGTGTCAAATTAAAGGGAACGGGAAACAGGAAGTTGATTGAACTGCTTCCTCTCATGTGTGACCACGAGGACAATACACCTGCCCTCCCTCCCCCTCCCCTCTCTGTGGATGAGCTGCAGGAGCATCGAGAGCTGAGACAATGAGCGGAGCCGCACGTCGGGGCCTCGCCGCCTCCATTCACCGCCAGACAAGCGAGTCTGGAGGCGGGGCTGCGGCCCGACCTCGTACCTCACTTCATTTGTGCTTTCAGCTTCCCTTTACAACCCCCCCCCCCACTCCGTCTGATCTCCTCCAGCTTTTAAACACGTTGCCTCAAGAAAGAGGAAACGGGGGAAAAAGCCTTTTCACGACTGAGGGAAAAAAGATAAAATAAAATAAAACTTCAGGAGGGCTTCTTTGGCAGAAGTCGCCATGACAACCTTTGCCAGCCCAATCCTTTTAACGATAACTCCTCCTCTTCAGCTCCTCTGTTATCTAAAGAGCGTGGGCCAGAGGAGATCCTGCTGTGTGTGTGTGTGTGTGTGTGTGTGTGTGTGTGTGTGTGTGTTTGGTTGGTGCCATGACTCATGTTCCACTGAACACTTGAGAATTCAGAGAAAGACTGATTGGCTCTGAGCTTTAATGGCTCCACTCTCATTGATTAACGGGGACTTCGTGCAGGTGAAGCAACAGCTCAAATATTTGGTTATAAAATCAGACGACGGGTTAAAGCAGGAAGAGGAAGTGAACTCTGATGACATGTTACACTCTCTGTATGTCAAGGTGAATCATCTCCCCATGAATCATCAGTGATGATGTTCTCCTGACTTTATTCTGTCTTTCCTGAACTTTAGCTCAGGAAAAGAAAATCATCATTTAATCTGAAGTGACTTTCAGTTCAACTATTGTGATGTTAATGCATTAAAAATACAATTTAAGTCCGAAAGTCGTGTAGCAGCAAAATGTACACAACAAGACAAAATGGCAAATAACAAACAAAATGTTTTTTTCTTACAAATATGTTTAAAGCAACCACTGCTGCTCTAGAGTCTAGATTTGTTTCCTCTTGTGAATAGAGAACATGTGAAATCAATAGTTCCGTGATAGGTCGAGGTAGAAAATCACGTGTTCATGTCATGTGATGTGTTTAATGCTAAATATCCATAAACCACATGTTCCTGTTTGAAATCATCACACGTGAATATGCTTCGCTCACATGTCTCACATTTCAATTGTGATTCATCTCAAAATGATCATTTTGTACGTGTGTGTGTGAAGTTTTTGACGATGTCACAGGTGATGAACTGAGATGTGACAAACACGTCACGTTTATCTAATTTGAGATAAAACTGGGAAACTCCTGCATATTGAAACTGAATCTGTGTTTTTGTTCAACTGAAATACGACTTTTGTACAGCAGACGTCTCAACACAGAGACCAGAGTCCTTGATTCAGAAGTGTGAGGGTGTCTGCTTCAAATTGAGGAGAAGAGAGGAGGCTAAAAAGTCAAAAAGAAGCTACTTAGCATAATTTAAGAAAAATAAACGGGGCTCAGAGGACGAGAAGACTCACAGAAGTCCTGACGTACAGTATGTGTGCCATGCCCGCTGCGATTACATCAAACAGGAGCAACTGATCTCCACGAGAGTGTGTTTGGACGGCCGACGTGTTTTGTGCTTTAATGAGCTCAGCGTGGACATTTACATGAGACTCCGAGCGCACAACAAAGAGTCCAGACAAACCCAGTGGTCAGTCCAGTATAAGTCCACAACAAGGGCCGGCCGCAGAGGAGAGAATAGCTGCTGTAACGCTGCTGCTTTCATTTCAATTCCAGACAGAGTTCAGCCACTTCACACACAGACACACACACACACAGACACACACAGACACACACAGACAGACGCAGCAAACTGCATAACAGAATAATATGGCGGCTTCAGACACTCTAATGACAGGGATGAATAGCGAAGGTTGCAGCCGCCGCCACCGAGGAAAAAGCTCTTTTCTTTCTTTCTTCTCTCCGGATAGATTCTCACAGTGAGAGAGCACAAGTGTACACACACACAGACACACACACACACACACACACACACACACACACACACACACACACACACACACACACACACACAGACATACACCCACACACACACACACTGCAAACACATTGATGAAAATGCATATTTAAACCAGATAAATATTTTTTGGGCGTTGACGAGCGGCCGAGCGCAAACAGAACTTCTGATGACGACTCAATCGGTCGTTATGACGACCTGTGATCCTCACGTGTGCCTGAGGATCTGATTGGTCGGGATGACGACAAATCAACTCAGACTGGACCAATCGCTGCCAGAACAAACTGCAAATAGGAAATTGACTTCCTGTCAAAACGGTGAATTATCTGAGGAAGCAACTCCCCACACACACACACACACACACACACACACACACACACACACACACACACACACACACACACACACACACACACACACACACACACACACCGATGTGTCTCCATGACTTTAAAGGACATTACATTGATTTTCTGGAGACTAACATACTACTTCTAGTACTACTTTCCTTTACCTACATCTGACCGTGATCCAACCTTAACCTGAACTTAACCACACTTAAACTTGTCTTTACCTTGACATTTAAAAAATACACAATAATTAGGAAAATATGTCCCTATAATGTGACTGTGTGAAGATTCAGGTCCCCATGAGTAATACCTCGCCACACACACACACACACAGAGGTACACGTACAAACACAGACATGAATCTGAGCTTGTCCATGTCAACGCACACCATTAGATTTATATCTGAACACACACATAAAATAAAGACGGAGCACTCTGCAGTTATTTCCCAGTGATGTTCTTTCAGCTCTGACTTACAGCTGTCGGTCCTTCACACTGAGCTGCACCTCCTGCATCTATTTTGTCCTCGTGTTGGGTTGTAAACACACAACAATACAAATCTGTGGAGAGATGTGTATCTGCAGGTTAGCATCTCCTCCATTAGCTTTTAGCCCACAAGGTAGATTACACAGACAGAGGGAAAGCTGGTTTTCCACCTCGTACACCGAAGGAATTTATAATGATGAGTGAGGCGTTGTGGTGGAAACCCTGTCCACGTGCACTGGTTATGTTTCAGCTTCCTTCCTCCAGTGAAGGCAAATCTTAATGCTGCTGCATATACTGATATTTTCAGACGCCAGAAAGACCCGTTGACATGAGAATGACCCGTTCACAGAGAAAAGAAGATCAAGAAACAGTTTGGTGTTGAAGAAGCTGACCGAGCCGTGACCTCGACACCATGCAACTCCTCTGAGGGGAACAGGGACATCAGAGTCTCCTAATAAACACTAAATACATCACTAACAAAATACATATCTCAGTGGATTCTGAAGCCACAAACATTCATCTGCACAATTTATAAGTTTTACAACAGAGCCGGCTTTCATGCTAACATGCTACGCTATGCTAAAGGGAAGAGCACAGGAAATAAAATCCACAAGCAGATGAACAAACACCAGGTTCACCAGCTGACTCCGCCTCCACTTTAGAGTTGATGGGATTTGAAAAGCTGTGATTGAGTATTAGTCTAAAAACGAATGAGCGCCGTGCACAGAGCGAGCGATGTGACGTCACCACATTCAAAGTGAACGAGTGGCGTCCTGGTCTCAAACACGTGTGTGAGTCCAGCGTGTGAGAGGGTTTTAAAGTTACTTTACTATCAGTAGAAACATTTAAACTGTTTCTGTAGATGAGATAAAAATGAACTGTGACTGACAGCTGTCAATTGAACCCAGAGACAGAGAGAAACCACATCTGGCACAGCTGTGGTCGACCACTGTGCCGATGTGAGGGAGGCTCAGTGAGATCCGTTAGTTACCAACGTGGACGGAGGCGTGAGGAAGGAGGGGGAGAGTAGGAGAGGAAAGGTCGAATGGTAGAGTAGGAGGCAGGAGAGGAGACGAGCTGAGGAAAGGAGAAAAGAGAAGGTTGTTGAGTTTGGACTTTGTCGTCCTCTGGGGGAGGAAACGTTGATCTGCTGCAGGGGAGGTGAACACCACATCAGGGACGGACCGCATGTGTGTGTGTGTGTGTGTCACTATATGTTCATTTGTGTACGTCTCCCTTTGTATATGTGTGTGTGTGTGTGTGTGTGTGTGTGTGTGTGTGTCATTGTGTGAGTGTGTGCGCTGCCCCGGGCTCTGTCCTTGTCCCTCACTGTGACCTTTGACCTCAGACCTCTGGTCCTCGGTGATGCTGCAGCCTGCCAGCAGCATGACGGATGTCCCTGCTGCTAACCACCACTGACACTGTGTGTGTGTGGAGGTGACTGTGGTACTGTATATAGACTCAGCTGTTATAAGAAATAAAATACACTTTAATAATTTAGATACACTCCCTGGTTCTACACACATGTAGTTTACACCTGGACAAGTTTCTGCTCCCCAGAGGATTTACTCTCTTTAAAAACTTCACACTTTTCCACTTCTGTCAAAAGCAAATCCTTTAAATCAAGGACGTCACTGTCACAGCAGGTTGTCATGACAGGATCACTTCATTTCACATTTAAGAGACTTTCTTCAGTGTCTTGAGTGACCTTTCTGAAAGCCACTGACACATGGATGCACCAAAAAGTGCTGGAAATATGTTCCAGTTCCAAATATGTATCTGGCACTGGAGCAGCCTCCTCACACACACACACACACTCACTGACTCACTCCAACTCACGCACTCACACAATATAAAACATAAACATAAACTCTTCATGAATCAAACACAAGCTCTTAGAAAGTTCCGGCTCGTGAACAAACAGCCCGGACGGAGACGACACTCGTCCTGTAGCACGAAGGAGAAAACTCCTTGACTGGTTTGGGTTAGTTTGATCCCTGAGTGGTGTGATGAGGTACAGACGTGTCACCCAGTGCATGCTGGGAGAGAGTCCAGACCGCTGTGACCCGGGAGGATCAGTGCGTGGACGGATGGACGGACAGAGGGAGGGACGGACAGGTGTCATATGTTCAACAAATCAGTGTGTGTGTGTGTGTGTGTGTGTGTGTGTGTGTGTGTGTGTGTGTGTGTGTGTGTGTGTGTGTCTGTGTGTGTGGCGTGTGTGGTTTGATTTTCAGGGTCAGCAGCCAAATCTCTAACAGATGGTCTGATCCAGGAAAGCCCAGCGCCTCCTGCTGGCAGACGAGCTGCGTGAGGGAAAACACAGAACACAAACTCTGGACTCCGACCCTGGCAAACACCTCCAGTTCTTCCTCCTCCCTCCTCTTCCTCCTCCTGCTCCATGTTGCCTCATCTCCATCTTCCTCTATCCTCCTCATCGTCATTAATTTCCTTCCTCCTCTTCTACACCTCCTGTACGCCTCCTCCCGCTCACCACCCTCACCTCCTCTATAAGATCCCTGTTGTTTGCAGTCATCTTACTCGTCTCCTTTCTTTACCTGCCACTCATCTTCCTCCTCCTTGTTCCCCTCCACCTGCTCATCATCTACCTCCTTCTCCTCCCTAACTCACTTATTTCCTGCTCCTGTTTTTTCTTTTCTTTCTCATGTCTTTCATTCTTTTCATTTTCCTCCTATGAAGCTCTTCTCCTGCATCTTTGGACCTCCCTCCTTCTCCTTCAGCTCCAACTTTCCAGCTCCTCTTCCTCCTCGTTTTTAACCTTCCTCTTCTACCTCAAATCCATTATTCACCTCCCTCTTCATCCCCACTACCATCCAGCTCCTTCCTGTCCTCCCTCCTCCTCTGCTCTTCCTCCTTGTTTATCTGACTCTTCATCCATCTCCTTCTTTCTCCCCCCTCCTCCTCCAGGACCTCCTGTCCTGCCACACGTAGCTCTCTGCTGGTTCTTTGGATTTTCTGGAGCCGCGGCCATGAAAGCTGCGGCCTTCGACTGGGAGCTGGCCGAGCGCGCTCAGAATCAGCAAACAGCGCTGGGTGGTGGAGGAGCTGGAGTGTTAACATGCAGCGGCTGCAGTCGCTGCTCCGCTCCTGATGTTGTGATGTTGGTCATGGATCAAGAGCAGAAACATGAACTCTGCTGGGACTCCCACATTCCCTTGAAAGGAGTAAATAGTGGACATCCTGACGTTTAGTCCCACAAACACTGGTTATGTCATGTTATTATTATGTCTCGATAGGATCTACGAAGACGACTGGTCTCCGTGTCTCTGTCGAGTCTTCGGAACGTTCACGTCAGTTTCTAAAACCAGTGTTGACGTCATCAGGATCATTTTCTCCGATTTGTCAGAGATCCCCCAGAGCCACAGAACACGTGGAAGTTTAATGTGTAAACTTCTCTTCTCACAAATGATAAATAAACGTAGTTTCCACAGTAAAATATTGAATTTATTATTAAAATAATAATATATACAACTGAACCATATTCAATTTGGTTTATTCTACGTTCACACTGAGTCACAGTCAATCCAGACACAGTCCGACAGGCTCATTCACAGAAGAGACACATTGAGAAGAAACTGATCTGAACCAGAGAGTCTGCTGATTCCTGTAACTACCCCCCCACAACCCTTAATGAAAGACATGTGGTGCAGGCATAATGCTATTGTCTGTCAAATCTGCTTAGGGATCGGGGTGGAGTGGCAGGGATCTGGCGGTTGTTGTGTGGGTGGACAAGCAGATCATCTGCCACGGATGACGGCTTAATCCAATCACAGCGAGCGGATCACAAGAAGCCGATTCACCGTATAGCTGCCGGCCAGCCGCCTCACACACACCAGCCTGGCTCTGTGTGTGTGTGTGTGTGTGTGCGTGTGCACAGTCCATTGTGTCTATTTATGGACGACTACAGTGATGATGACGGAACAATTCAAAGGCATTTCACACTTTAGCGAACGTCCATTAAAAGGACAATTACCGCACTCCACTTCCCACTTAGTACGTCCCCCCCCCTTTCTGACGGCCCCCACATGCTTACAGGATGATTAAAGATATTCTTATATCACTTCCTCCAAACTTCTCAGTGCTCATTCAGTCCAATTCAGCTGCAAACAGCAGACGGAGGAACTGGATGTTTCTAAATCCAGGCGCTGCGGAGCCCAGCCGAGCTCCACACGTCTCATTCCTGCTTTTATGGAAAAACATCAAATATCTGATAATGTGATAAAGTCTAGAATAAATCACTGCAGTGCAGGAGAAAGGAGGAGAATGAAATGTTTTCGTTTCATTTCACAGGTAATATGTGAACAGTGTTTCAGGCTATTAACTGCAAATAGTCTCCACTACATTTTCCACCTGTGAGCGTTTTGCAAATCACTCCTCAGTTTTTACATCCACAGATTGTTTCACTCCTGTAGAAACCAGGGACTCATTTTACTATGTTTGCAAAATGAAATCATTTCCTTTGTCCTTATTTGATATGTTTTAGCAAATCTAAACAAAGCACCACACTTGTGATGCATGTAGGAGCCGGGACGCAGCAGGACTAACTGACTGTTATAGTTTGTGTGTCTGTGTAACCAACGCTCACAAGTTACTTCTGTGAAACAGAAATTTAGTATTCTTTCTGTTTGAATGGAATGTCAAGAAATCCCAAATCACTAAAGTCTGAGCCCGTCTCCCAATACTTTCTGACTTCCCTTCTATCGGTTGGTTCCTATCGATGATGTAAATATTTAAAAATACCTCACTAATAATTGGTTCTTTTTGCAGCTCATAAATTCCTTAAACACTGAAGGAAATGTCCTTTACCTCCAGAGCTCAGTCAGACTGTTTAACACGGGGCCATGAAATGTGCGAAAGAAAGAGAGACGGAGAAAACAATAAGCTGAACGTAAGAGCACATGAACACACCGACACACACTCACGAGTCGAGGCTGTCTGAGCTGCTCTGAAGTGAAAGCAAAAATCAATACGATACAGAAACATTTCAGAATCCAATATCCAAGTGCTTCAGAGAGGAGGAGGGGAGGGGGAGGTGGGAGGAAGAGGAGTGGGAGGAGAAAGAACGAGGGAGGGAGTGATTCTATCAAACAACTGACAGACATGAATGACCATGTAAAGGCTCCCTGTGATTTTTATTCATTTTCATTCTGGAAGGCCTCCGTCGTCTGTAGCTGCTCACACTGAGCAAGATGTGAGGTTTCATGAAGATGTCTGTCGCACGTCTACGTCTCAATATGGGACTGTGGAGGTGGAGCTGGGGGCTGGGAGAGCACCTCCACCTGCACCACAGGGGGTCAATCAGCTCAGGTGAGAGCTGTTAGCTGATTGATCCTCATGTTTAAAAGGCAGCGACACCCAGACTCAGAGTTTTCTCACCTGAGATCTGAACCAAGCTTCATGTGTTTGTGCAGTTGTTTCATGTGACACATGTTCTGGTTCAGCTTGATCCAGAACTCCTCTTCTGGTTTGAGGAACCTTTCACACCTGATGTTTAGGTTCAGACTGAACTTAAGAGTCTGAAGCTCTGAACCAAACAATGTGTGAAACGTCAAAGTGACGTAACGTCTCTAGATGCTGAATCCTGAACAGAGTTTCCATGTTGTCTCTGTGCCTGTGTGGGTTCATCTCCAGAGTTTCTTCCTCTCACAGTCCAAACAGACGCAGGTTGGGATGGATGTGAATGGTCCATTGTCTCCATATCAGCTCTGCATTATCTGAAAACCGTCCTGGATGTACCACTCCTCTCGCCCCGTGTTAGCTTGGATTAGCTCCAGCTCCCCCCCCCCAGGACACACAGAGGATAAGCGGTATAGATAATGGATAAAACCAAAACACTGTAGTCTCAGTAAATTAGGAGATTAGACGTCAGAGTCGTGTGCTCGGTGATGGGGAGAGGACAAACCGTCTTCGGCAGACCTCACAAGCTTCACATATTCACTGAGCACCGGCAGTTTGCAGTCGGAGCGTGCACGATGAAAAATGTTCTGTACTTATTGATCACAAGCGATGTTATTTCCCTGCCCGCTGTAGCTCAGCGTGCCTGCAGTGAATGCAGACAGCTCGCTGCAGATCTGGAGGCCTTCTTCCATCATTATAGGTCCAGTTAATAAGCCCACAACATGCACTGCAGAGGGCAGGAGATTGGAACAGCTGTCGACGGACATCACTTGAGGAAATCAGACGGGTAAGCCCGGCAGTTCCGAGGCTCAGCGGTGCGTCGAGCCAACGCTGATGTTGAGACATTTCACAACATAAGTGAAAACTTTGCCCTGCTGCTGCTGCTAATGAAAACTCCGAGGAGCAGCAGAGCCATTAGGATTTATCTTGGGAACCAGGGTGGGTGGGCGGGATCTTTTTTACCAAATTCAATCCTGTCGTCGTTTCAGTCCAAATGGAAATAAATAAAAACACAATATTGTATTTTCTGAACAAGGACACTGGTGTTTCTCAGGAAGCTATTCTTTCCCTCTCTGTGTTTCTTCTTCTGCTCGTGCAGCAGTCGGTAAGCTGCTTGTAGCACAAATCACATTTTAATTAGCTCGATCCCGGCTAACGACCTCCTCCTCCAGGATTACCTGCCTGTGTCCGTCTAATCCCTCCGTCCTCAGCCTCTCCTCCTCCTCCTCCTCCTCCTCCCTGTCTCTGATGACCTCCCATGTGCTCGCTCACAGGGGAACGTCGGGTCTCTGTAAATATATTGTAAGGAGGACCTGCTCCATATGAAAGCTGCCCTGAGATAACTCCTGTGTAAATAAAATTGACTTGACTCGACTCCCACCTCCTCTCGAGTCACATTCTTCATCCTTCCTCCTGCTTTCTGTCAAATGCAGGTTTTTCTCATCATGTTTCAGTTTGAAATTCACATGAATTTATCTTTTTCTTTCCCGGGCAGCTGTGAGAGATTTACATTCCTCATTCATCCAGACATTTTTACCCTTTTTCCCCACTCCACCTATTTCATTTCGCTGTTTCCACGTCGTTCACAGTTTTCCTTCCATTTGCTCGGCCGCTGGTTTTTTGTCACATTCTAATGAAGCTGCTCTGTGTTTCATTTTTTCCTGCGTTTTCATCCATATATTTCCACATAATGTATCGAGCTGAAATTGTCTGCTGCTATGAGCTTCACACTCTGAGTCATTCATGTTCTGCAGTCTTTTGCTTTTCAGGATCTCGTTACTGTTTTTGCTGCAGTCGTGTGGCGGTCACGCTGTCGGCCTGGACGCTGTGCACTGTACATTCCCTTCTGTGGGAAATCTACAGAATATTTCAGTGTTGGAGTCGTGAAATATTTAAGGTTGTGGGGGAAGTGAAAGGAAGTGAGAGTTGTTTAAAGCTGGAAATTTCCACTGACCTGAGAGCAGCTCTTTTCAGAACAGAACCAAGATGGTAATAAATTCACTGTTGTAAAGATTCAACCTCACAAATGAACAGATGCATCACACTGACCTGCAGGTTACATCAGAGTGCAACAAAACCTATTAGTAAAATACTAGTTATCATTACTTAGTGTGACGCTGCAGTCACAAAGTGAAAGTGTCCAATCGGAACAGAGTCTGATCACCTGACCTGATGAGGATGGTAAAAACTTTATGGATGTTGTCAGTGCAGTAGTGATCAGGAAGTGGACCCATGGCGTCGAGGTGCACTCAACGGCGAGTCATTCTCAGCTGTCAATCATGACAAACATTTATTTAACGTACCAAAAACGTTGCACGCCACTTTACAACAAGCAGCTCAAAACGTCTTAGAGCTCTTTCAGGTTAAGAGAAGTTGAATTCGAGGTAAATAATGACAACTTCAGCAGAAACGTGAAGCTGCCTGAAGTGCAATGTAAAGTTAAAGATCAAACTTCTACACATCCTGAGCAGACGCACGTCTTTTCTTTTTACATGTTTGCTGCATTTGGAATAAACCTGACCTTATAACTCACTTGTGAAATTTCTAAACCGTAGCGTCCCTATTGATGAGTTCAAGAGGCAAACGACTCCTGTCAATCATATTTCTGTATTCAGTGTTCAGGGCCTGAATGAGAAGTGTGTTCTCTGTGCTGTGAGGTCAGAGTCTGACGCTCATGCAGGAAACTCGACTTCATGTCCGCCAGCAGATCTGAGAATCAAGTGTAATCTATGGTTTTACAGGAATTTCAATTTAAAAACAATGAGGACATTTAGTTAATTATCTGGCAAGTTACTAAATGTTAATCCTGAACAATAAAATGTTGAAGAATCCTCCACCTGTGGTTGTTTGATTACTGGAGGAACACGGATCCAATTTGAGAACGTTTGGTTTAATAGGGAAAGAAACAAATGAGCTAAATAAACAGAAATTCATCAAGCTGCTAATGAATGGACCTGATTTGTAAAGTCTCGGGGGTCTGGAAGGGAAGAAGAATTCTAATGCCTCAACAAAGATGAAACATTAGTTGTCTCGATGTGAGGGAGGGTCCGACTCCTCCTCTCGTGGGGAAACCTTATTAATTTAGGAAGGATCGTTCCGCTAATTCCTGCCAAATAAGTGGATTAGAGGGGGGGGGGGTCACCATGGATTAGCCATTGGTTTTTGTTCAATCTTGGCGTCTCCTGTCTCCGACACCCCATAATCTCGTCTAAATCCTGCAAAGCATAGGCTCGGGGCCAAACGGGGCCCAGACGTTGTCCTGCTGTCGACTTCCTGGACGGCGAAGGGGGCTGGCCCAGTGAATGTTGTCACAGATACTCGTCTGTTTTGCTTCATCAGCACCTCCCTCCTCTGCTCTCGTCTTCCTGCCTCACCTCACAACAACATCAAAGCTCGTGTTGCTGTGACAACAGACCGAGCCACCTCCAGACCTCCTTCCCCCCCCCGCCCTCCATTTACACCGGCTGCCCTAATTGGCCGGACGAGCAGGTGGACACTACCTTCACCTGGGAGGTGAATATGAATAAGGTGCTCACATCTCCACCTCTTTCATCGCCGCTCGCCGTCGGCCCCACAGGTCGAGCGAGGAAGATGCAAAGCGGGATAATTGGCAGGCTCGGGCTGGAAAGAGGTGTCAGGGGACGGGTGAGAGGCGGGCAGAGAGGTGCACGCCACGCCGTGCGGTCAAACGCCGCCTCAGAGAGATGAAGGCCACATCACAGAGAAAACACCAGAACAGAGAAAAAAGTGTTGGCTTGAATGGAGCGCTGACACGAGGTGCAGAGGGTTATGAAACAGGAAGCTCTTTGAAAAACAGGTACTACACAGGGCCAGGTTCCAGGTGCATTATGGGTAATCAAATGCATGCCTATCCACGCTGTCCAAACAGAAGCGAAGGATTAAAACATGTCCACAGACCGAATCCCAGTCAGTTTCACCAGTTTACACAGCACAGCTGGTCTGGGGGGAGGGGGGGGGATGATGCTAACAACTGTGCTAACAACAATATATGGTCCTCTACATTAACTACACAGTGAGTAGAGAGGGCTGAGTATCCAAAAATAAAGTTTTAAAGAGGAACTGGACATTAAAACTGTTTTAATGTTTGTTCCTCACAGTGTTACTTAATTATCTTTGTGTCGGTCACATAAACAACAACTTCAGTTTATATTAAACACAACAGCTGAAGATAAAACTGTCTCAGTTTTAACTTCTTTATATTCTCTCACAAGTTCCATCTTTATTATCACAGCGTCATAAAAGTAGTTTTATCAACCTCTTCAACACAGATCCCCGTGTTTTCAAAGATACAAAGATAGAGGATCAGTTTAAACATTAAACTAAAGGAGCTGGAACAACATGGTTCTTTGTGTTTATATGATGATGTTAAACTGAGTGAAAACATTTCATCCAAACTCAGGTTTTATGTTTGAACGGCTTGATAAAAGTGAGGTTTGGTAAATCGGTCTCATTGTTTTGAAGAAATCAGCATCTGACTACAATTTAAATCACGCTGCAATTATGTCTGTCGAGCACTGACACTTCCACAGAGCTGAGAATAAGCCAAAGTATTGTTTATCTGTAAAAGAATGGCCTACAGAAATCTAAACCTGCCAAAAGAGAGGCCCCCTGCTGTGTGCTCGCCCACTGAGCAGGGGAGAAATGTGAAGGCTCATATTTTAGCTTCAGGAACCAGACGAGGTGGATGAAATATTCAAATCAACAAGTAAAAAAAAAGAAATAACTGGATGGAGTGAAAAGTGAAAATCCTGCTGCTTTAAAAACCTGAATTCAACTTGAAAGCTGCAGTTTGCTGGTTCTCTTCCCACTGCTGTCGACATACAGTACACCCCCCCAACATGTTGTTACCTGGGAGTATTCACCGAGGGCTTCACGTCGTTTCAGGTTTGGTTTGGGGACATTACCTCCGTCTAATCACCTTCCTATCATGTTCTATCCAGGAGTCAGACCTGTGAATCTCTGCCCACGTCTGATTTTACAAATCAAAGCTTTGTAGGTGGGATTCAGAAAGTGGGAAATCTTCTTCCTGTGCCAAACACAGCCACAGAGAAACTTCCATGGAAAACGCAAACAAGTGGCGATGAAATGGAAACAAGGTGTTAAAAGTCGAACTACAGAGATGATGTCTTCTTGTTCTTCCTTTTCAACTAATCCCGGCTCGTCTGTTTTCTACTCAGTTCGTCCGGAGACCAAATATAAAGACCTTTGGCCTTTTACCACCCAAATCCAAACAGTTCATCTGTGAGTCCAAGAAGAATCTGAAGAAAGACCCTCAACATATTCTCCTGTTAACAAGCGTACGACGGATGGACTGACAACACAAACACATACCGTCTCTGGCCACTGGGGGTGTAGCAGCATAACGCACCTATTGCAGTCAATTTGGCAGAGTTGTATTCACGTTAGGACCATGGACGGTTGCTCCAGATCAGATCACAGTCACAGATTTAAATCAAGATATCAGGCGGCGTGAGGTGAGAACCCTGTGAAGTTCAGAGGAAGGTTTGTATGATCGATTCGTCACAAACCAAAGAAATAACAGCTGGAAATGTGGGTTTGAAGAAGCATCTGATATCATATATCTAAGAGGGAATGTGTTTAATAAAACTGGGCAAACAAGAATTGGAGAATAGTGAATTAAATCTGATTGTTATCTTTTCATGAAAAAAGAAACTATTTGTTCGTGAATGAGAGCGAATGTTCTTCCTCTGATTGAAACAGGTCGATTCACTGCTCTGGAAGAAAGTAGAATTTAACCAGAGTCGCATTTAGGTGGAAATTAAAAATTAGTCCCAACACTTTGTTTGTTTTATTGTCTTTTACCCTGAAAACTATGACTTTAAAATATGAAAGAGACAATATTGATGTTAATGGACAGGAACGATTCACTGTGACTAAGATGTTTGTTTAAAAGTGTTTTCGTCTTATTTACTGAAGGCATGGGAGTCTCAGGAAGAGAAGGACGAGGATGAATAACTTATTTATTCATCTGCTTTCCAGTTATTACTTTTCTACCTTTTTCAATTGTTATTTTACTGAAGGTAGAACCGACCTTCTACAAGTTGTTTCCTACTGGGAAGGAAGCATTTTAATAAGATGTTATATAACGAGAGATGATGATGATGATGTAACTCAGGAAAAGAGCCTGAAAAACTATACAAAAAGAAAAAGTACTCTTTCCTGCCGCTGACCCTCTTTGCAGCAGTTACTGCTAATTCTGCAAATTCACAGCGACGGGTCGCATTCATCAATCAGCGGCGTGTTGAGCGACGGGTCAGGAAATGCTCGGCTACGTCCGTGGTTTCGTCGCTAACGAGAAACAATATCGCTGTAGGAGAGCGGGTCCACTCTGTGATTTGCCGCTAAGCTGCTCATTAATTACTGAGAGCATTAATCTGCGGAGCTTAATGGACGATCAAGGCTGGAACGTGAAGCGGCGGCATGTGACCGGCACGCACCTTAAGCTGCTGTTAATCTACGAGCCCGGAGCCCGCCTCCGCCCAACTTAACTCTGACTGAGAAGTTAAAGATTCATCGACCGGGCTCGGAGACTCCGACCAGGCTGAAATGGAATCGAGTACAGTTATTTGAAGTTATTTGAGTATTTACTCCAGTACTCTTTCATTTTGTTCTTCTTGCCCCTGTAATAATTTAATTGAAGCCTCCATGTGTATGATACTTAAACATACTACACATTTGAAGTACTTGTTCTTTAAATGCTAATATCTTTCACTTGTACTTCATCACGTTTCTGAAGGAAATATTACACTTTTACGACATTATGTTGAGGTCACGGCTACATTTACAAATAACTTTGAACAAAATCAAATACAAAATATTATAGAATCATTATAGATTAAACTAAAGAGTATGTAAAGGAGTTCATTAATAAATAAATATGAATCCAATAATATATGATAATAAAATACAGAAGTTGTTTGAGGTTGTCTTATGCAATATGATGCTTTATTTATGAAAGTAAGTTTAGGACAGTTGGGACAAAACAACAGGACAAAATGTTTGTCCTGTTGTAAAATTCTATTTGATTTCAAGTTCAGAGAACGATCGTTCAAAGGAGACGGAAATCTCGCCTGTAACAAAAAGCAAACTTTTGTACTGTGCAGGTTTTGTACTTTAACGAACGGAAACAGTTCTTTCTTAATAAGAACCTTTACTTTTGATATTAAAGAACCTTTTGGGGAAAATACTTCTGTGAAAGCGCGACTGTTTCTCACCGTGGAGTCGTTTCATGCTGAGGTTTATCAGCTTTTAATGTGACTCGTTAAAGATTGTGTCTTAAAACTGACATTTATACAAAGGCCTTCATGCGCTGCTTTAATATTTACTCCTCTTTTATATTTCTCTTTAGTTTACCCTCAGTGTTTTTTATGCTCACTTGATTTGATGCCTTTTCTCTTTTAGAGCTGGCACTATATTTATTTGGCATTGTGAGCACTTTGTAAGTTTCTTTTGAAAAGTGATGTACTAACTTTATTAAGCTTGTGTCTCTGAGTGTGTGTGTCACTGTGTGTGTCACTGAGTGTGGGTGTGTGTGTGTGTGTGTGTGTGTGTGTGTGTGTGTGTGTGTGTCAGGTAAATTGGCACTGAGCTTACCCCTAACATCTCTAATAGTCTCCTTGTTTCCATGGCAATCCATCCCCACTGAGGACCGCAGCAGGACATCAGAAAAACAAAGATAGACACACCGGGGAGGCTCACAGTGTGTGTGTGTGTGTGTGAGTGTGTCTGTGTGTTGTGTGTGTGTGTGTTTACCTGATGTAAACTCTCCCCCATTAACACTCTGATATCACCTCAGCACACACACACAACCTTTGTTCATTAGTTCTCATGATGTAACACCAACCTAGCAACCAGACCTGTGGCCAACTCCCTGTTGCTTCCACGCTCTCATTGGACGGGTTCCCGGGGGTCACGGCCCCGAGCCGGCCCCCCAACCGGCCGGCCATCTGTCCTGGAGAAGCCACCGCGACACAGGCAGAGCCCACCGGGAACAGCTGCCTGCGCTAGCGGTGGTAGCTAACCGTAGCAAGGGCCCGGCAGGAGGGGGCCACTTTTAGCTCGCTCTGAAGCAGGCGGCTTCGTGTTCGGAGAGAACGACCGAGTGACGACTTTCATCTCTGAGATAATCTCACAGAGTCGACCTCCGATGTCACAACTGACTTTCTTATGATTTACAGATAAAGATAAGACGTAGAGTCATTTTCTCACAGACTTCTACAGAAACAACCTGTGGAGTCGCCCCCTGTTGGTCATTTCCAGAGAAAACAGGTTTGACTCATCTTAATGTTAGAAGACATATTTAGGAGATGATTTCTATGTGTGTGTGTGTTTGAAGCTACATGTTTAAATTGAAGGGACTTTTGGGCCTCGGTGGCGACATGAGCTCCTCTGAGAGACGTTCTAGTTTCCTATAGAAGTTTCATAGCAGCATGCCACTGTGTAATTCTCCCATTTTCATTTTGACAGTAACAACTACAATCTGAAGCAATTCCTCCCGGGTTGTGATCAATATATTCGTTATAAAACAAGAGACAACAAGGTCTTAAATTGATGTTATGGTAATATCAAAAACGCTTACACAGCCAAACCTCGACCTTTGGCAACCTGACGACAACAGAGTAAATCTAACACCATCAAACAAGTGTGTGTTTAAACAGAGTTTAACGACACGTCAAAGCAGCGATGATGGGCGGGCGACAGGGACACAGAGAGAGAGGCTGCTTCCTGTGCACTGACTGGAACATCTCTCACCACACAACTGTAGATGAGGCTGCTGACTCAGTTCGCGGTTATATAAACGATTGCGTGGATTGTGTGGTCATCAAAAAGGACATTGTTGTGTATCCCAGTGACAGACCTCACGTAACAAAAACAGGTGAAGGACCGCGCACAAGAGGGAAAAAAGCAGCTTTCAGAAAGTGTGAGCGAGTGAAGCTGAAATGGCACAAAAGCAAATCAATCATCTGTTGAAGGAGGCCAAGAGGTGGCGAAAAAAGACATGATGGAAAAATCTAATTTTCACAACAAACTAAAAAGCACAGAAGAGGCACTTCATCTGTGCGGAGGATTTTCAGAAAGCCGCAGTAAACGGCTCGTGTGCGACACCCTCAGCCTCGACTACTGAGCCAGAGAGTAAAACAGACGTTTTAAATTTAGATGGTACCTCGCTTTTCTGACCAATCATGTCCAGCATGTTAAGGTCAACGACACCCTCACTGACCACAAATCAATCAGCACAGGTCCAGGCTCGTCCGTCGTGCTCTTGTCCAGAGAAGAAGAACAACGCTCCCTTAGATCTACAGTAGTTAGTGATTAGAGGAGCACTGGTGGATCCCACAAGTTTTAACCCTCTAACCCCTAATTTAGAGAATGCAAGTGGTGATGCAGACGTTTTAATATCTGATTTGTACCCTTTTCTAATAAATGCATGTCGTATTTTATTATATTATATCATCACATTGTACTGTAATGTATCGTATCCTGTCATATTTTGTCATATCGATAGTTGTACAGTCTCCAATCCTCTAAGTACAGATGCCGGAAACATCTGGAGAAGAAATAACTGCATCTAATAAACTAAACTGAGGTGGAGAATATAAAAAACTTCATCAATTAGTTGGACTTATGATCACCGATAAGTTGGACTGGGTGATGCTCAGAGGACTCATAATGGATCAGTATCATCTTTACATTTAATCGTGGCTCAGAAAGTAAATGCATCTCCTTTTTTTTTTTGTGGCTCTGCAGGAAGGGCTTTTATATTTCAAGCGCTTTTATATTTCATGCCAATAAAGAGAACTCGAGCTGACAGGAAGGACAGTTTGACAGTTTATTCAAGCTGCAGTTTAAGAGCCGAGAAGCTCAAACTCTGAGGAGAATACCGAGCGGTTCACGGCTCTGAATATTCATGATGATCTCGATACACGTGTCTTCTAAAGCTACTATTTGTTAAAGGTTAGATGTCAGCAAATAAACCAATAACTGAGGTACAGACACTTGAGGAAAACGTGAACAGTTCACCTTCAGATGACAGAAGCCCATTAGTTATTCAAGGCTCAGGATTCAGATAAGGACTTGGAGATAAGGACACAGTTATCATGCTGCTCAAAAGTAGTTGAAAGAGCCTTGATATCCACTTTACTCACAAACACCATGTG
Source organism: Hippoglossus stenolepis (assembly GCF_022539355.2). Lineage (NCBI taxonomy): Eukaryota > Metazoa > Chordata > Actinopteri > Pleuronectiformes > Pleuronectidae > Hippoglossus > Hippoglossus stenolepis. The sequence continues at coordinate 26,823,451 of NC_061489.1, read as the reverse complement.
ACACGTAAACTGATCAAAGGTTGTCAGCAAAATGAAGGAATTCATGGCAATTAAAAAATATATATAAAACACGATTTATGAAAACCACTTCACGGAATAGTGACAACACTTGACTCCACCCTATAGTGAGATGTTCCACCTTCCACATCATCCACTGACTCTTCATGAGAACCTTCTTGCTGCACCCTCAAGGTTCTCAGTGGTTCCTGGTTCTATCAATGACTCGTTTGATGCCCTGTGTCGTCATCAAGGATGTTTGAAGCTTCATATTGAACCTCAGACTTCGATGACCCTTATACTTGTCCAGTTTTAGTTTCCCTAAAAGAGCAATGAATCTTCATCTGTAAACCTATGGACCCTCCTCATAAATCCTGACAGCCTTCTCTGCCCCTGTGTGAAACCTCTGGAAGGTCGTGACGAAGGGAAAAATGACGATAGACTAATAAAAGTTTGGTGTTTAAGACCAAGTGTTTCCTCAAAATTGCCCTTAAGTGTTCACGTGAACCAGAAGCAAACCTCTTAATGAGCCTGACGATGCTAAAAACCTTATCAATAAAAACCCACAGACATTCTTAAGAACCCTTCTTAGTCACATAAACACTGGAGCCAGGTGTAAAACCACAAGAATCTTGAACTGACTCCCAGAACCTCCTAAACGACACCTCAGACCTTGTGAGGGACCTTTGCAAACATTCCCCAGAACCTGCGAAACGAAATGAATTACCTGCAAAACCTCTTCAGCGACCACTGGAACCTCTGAACCGAGCCCCTCACAGCACCCAGTGCCAGTCTGTCTCATTCCAACTGCCCCCGGAACCTTTGAGCAACTACCAGCACCTTCTGAGCCACGAGAACCTACTGGGGGGGATGCCTGAACTGTTTGATCAAATTCCTGGATTCTCTAATTGGCTCCTAGAACTCCTGCGATATTCTGAATGACCCCTGAAACCACCACGAGGCAACTGAGCAGTTCTGAGTTCCACAGAAAAAAGTTCACACACACACACACACACACACACACACACACACACACACACACACACACACACACACACACACACACACACACACACACACACACACACACACTCACACTATTTATAACGCACCACAACACTGGCAAATAATACAATCGAGGACACACCACAGCTTGTGTGTGTGTGCGTCTCTGTGTGTGTGTGTGTGTGTGTGTGTGTGTGTGTGTGTGTGTGTGTGTGCTGCCTCTCAGCATCCTTGCTGTTGTACATCAGTCGAATGCTAGCCAAGCTCCGATTTACAGCTACTGCCAAACACGAATACACTCACACACTCTCACACACACACACACACACACACCTCTGTAGTGTACAGCGGCCACCACAGATAAGCTCAAATAAACAACAGACCTGGAAAAATAAATCCACCTCCCTCCCTCTCTCTCTCTCTCTCTCTCTCTCTCTCTCTCTCTCTCTCCCTCCCGGGGGACGAGAGAGGACATCCAAAGAACGCCGCCTGTTACTATAAAGCTTCTTGACTTCACACACACACACACACACACACACACACTCACACCAAACACACTGTGCGATACAAATAAGAAACAGAGAGGGAGGTATGGTTCCACAGGGAGGAATCACCTCTTCTATCGCTCTATACTCCTTTTATCTACTGGTTAATGAGGAGCAGATACCCACACACACACAAACACACACACACACACTCGAGAAGCTACACACACATGCATCCTCAGGACTGTAGTTTCGTCAGACCGTCTCTCAGCGAGTGTCCCACTTCCAAAACTATGGACCGCTGCTTACATCATTATGTAACGTCGTGATTGTGTGTGTGTGTGTGTGTGCATGTTGTTCCGCCCAGAGAAGCTTTGAACACTCAGACTCTTTCCTCAGCATGAAGTGGTGTAACACTGCAGGCTCTAATGAGTGTGTGCATGACGAGAAAGAGGGTGTGTGCATGAGTGTGTGTGTGTGTGTGTCTAAAACAAGCATCGAGCATCTCTATGATTAGTGAGTTAATGGGGTTTTTGCAAAGTAAGCAGTTGCCAAAACAGGAAATGGAGTTCAGTGCTGTGTGTTGATGCTGCAAATACACAGAGGCCACAGAACCTGGGAATGTGTAACCACTCTGAGAAGTGTGTGTGTGTGTGTGTGTGTGTGTGTGTGTGTGTGTGTGTGTGTGTGTGGCTCCGTCAAACCTCAGAGGGATCTCTAGAAACTTCCTAAATTACTCCTGTGCTTCATGAATGCTTCACACAAAGTTCTATAAGACGACTGGAACCCCCCAAACTTACCCCAAGAACCTACACAATGACCCCAGGATCCCCCTCGGGGACTGGAACCACCTCCAGAATACTTTCCAATGAGGAACACAAGACGTTCTCTTCCTAGGACCTCCTCATGAACCCCTATAACCTCTCTGGAAACTACAAACCTCGCTTAGAGACATCTACAACATCCTCTGTGACTCTTTGGCCCAGCCTCTCAAACAGCGACGCCTCCCAAAGGACAACGGGAACATCCAAAATAAGTCCAAGAACCTCAGTGACCTCTGGAGCGTCTGAAATAATCTGGTAATGCTCTGAAAAAACATGGCACCATGAATCCTTGTTAATAACTTTTGGAATATCCTCAGTAACTCCTGCGTCCTATTCACTTAACTTCCTCAACTTACTTCCCAAAAGTTAGTGAATCTCTTTCTCATTCTTCATGACACCTGAGCCTGTAAAACTTAAGCTGAAAAGTTGAAAATAACACTTGAAAACCTGAAGAACTCCTGGAACCAGAACAGATTGTTGTTCTCTGAGACGGCTGACACCTTGTTAATGACGCCTGTAACCTTGTGACCACCTCTTCGACCCCAGAAGGGTCAGAATACGCTGAGCGAATGTAAATTATATCTGAAACTCTCTTGCAGAACTGAAGAGCCTCAGAAAAAGATCCATTCAATGTCCATAAGATCCTGAAACCTTTAAACGGCTCCTTGGACACCTGTAAAGGTTTGAAGAACTTCTGCTACCTGTTAAATTGATTCTTTCATCGTAAGTGACATCAAAAACCTCCCCTGTGAGTCTTGACCCTGACTTTTAAACAGTGATTCTTGTTTAAATCAGTACAACTGGAACTTTTGAAATGACTCCAAGAACCTGGAGAGGTGTCATGGTGCCGTGGTTCTTGCGGTTCACTGAGTAACTTCCTCTCACGTCTCAGTGGAACCTGGGAGCTCCTCAATGAGCCAAGAACCTTACTTGTTGAACCCTGAAACCTAAACGTTCCCCCTGGTGACCACTTGGACGTCGTTATGGAACTCATGGACTTCACTCCTTAAAGTCCCAGAGACTCCCTCAAAGTGTGAGGCTCCTGTACAACATCCTGCTGCCTCAATAACAACTGGAACCTTCTAAATGATTCCAAGAAACTCCTCAGTAAGTGGAGAGTTTTCATTTATATGGCAAAGCTCCGAAAAAGATGCTGCAGATATGTTGATATACTCAGTGAACCATAAAACCTTCTCAACAAGCCATGACACCATGAAACCTCCTGAGTAACATCCTCAGTGACTCTGAGATCCTGTTCACTGAAGCTTGGCACTCTTCAAGGACTCTTAACCTCCTTCATACATCTCAATGAGCCCTGGGAACTCCTCCATGAGCCAAGAAACTCTGTGAACACTGTTACCTTCTAAATGTAACTTCCTGGTGACCACTGGGACGTCCTTTAGGAACCCAGGACCCTTCAAACTGGTACAACTTTAACTTCACTCCTTCGAGTCCCACAGGTTCCCTCAGCCTGTGAGACCTCTCCAAAACATCCGGCCTCCTCAGGAAACATGTGGAACCCTTTAAAGAACTTCCTCAGTGACACTTTCCAATGTTATTTAATTCACACCAGACTCATTACTGTGTTTGTGATCACATATTCTCAGAGCTTCATTAATATGGAACATGAAGAGTTTATTTTGGCTAAAAGCTGCTGAACATCGAGAGCTGCTGGAAATTATTTTAATCTTTGGACATTAAGGCTTCACTAGTTTGAGAAAACAACTAAAAATAGTGTGTGAAAGTTTCCAGAGAACCCAGTTCTGTCCTGGGAGTTTCTGACAGGCTGGAGGAGAACCGCTGGCCCCCATCATCGCCCACCAGAGAGAGGAAGAGGAGAACGAGGGATGATGGAGGAGGAGGAGAGGGAGGAAGGGGGGTGAGAATCCCTGAGGAAGAGCGAGAGGAGTCAGAGAGCAGAGGCCTCTCGTAAGAGAACAAGAGGGGGGAGGAGGAGGGAGGAGGAGGCAGATGGAGGCGTTGCGCTTCACTGAGGAGAACACATGACCACCTCGACCTTTTTCTTTCTAACTTCCCTCCTGTGGATCCCTCTTTCTTTTTCTTCATCTACTTTAAACCATCTCATCAAACTGTCGTCGGTTTTCATTCAAACCTCACCAATGGTTTGACTTCATGAGTTCTACTTTCAGAATATACGACCTCAAGTTTACACAAATTCTTTGATTGGTTAATTGTTTGTTGAGGGAAATAACAGAACATCATTTCCCATGAAAAAGTGTTTATAAAATCATAAAGTAGAGTCATCGTGGTATTTTCTAGACTGACTCGGGTGGTTTTGCAGAAATGCTTGAGAAGCCTTATCTAAACTTATTCTCAGGAGCAGTGAGTGAAATTCACACCTAACAGTGTTGTTATGCTAATCAAAGGCACATTGTTAATTTTATTTTAATGGCTGTTGTGTGCTCGGTTTTACGCTTTAAATTTATTCAGCGTTCGGTGTCCTGCAGCATTTCATAATGTTCAGAATATTAATTTCATCCTTCTCTGCGAAACGTTTCATAAAGTGTGTTTCCACATCAGCACTAAACTAAAGATACGTTCTCACTGCCAATGAGTTTACAGGTGATGAAGTACTGACACGAAAACATACATTTAAACGTGGAGGGGAAACTTCGTACAGTAATAACCTGTACGAATAAAAAAACACGGTCTAGAAGCGTAAGTAGTTTGCCTCGTGATCCAGTAGAGGGCGATCACTGTCAGCTCGACCTCTTGCTTGCAACACGAATGCATCTGAAAAGCAGAGAATGGAAGTATTTTGTGTTTTTGCCAAAGTAAACTGCACGTTGGTGTTTACACCTCCTCCCCAGAGTTTGTCTGTTTATCTGATGGGACGTCATCACTTTCTCTAACATTGTGATACAGACCTTTGCTCGATGATTAAAACCAGGCAGGAGACTGATATCTGACTGGATTTAAGGGACAGTTGAGCCTCGGTGGAGATTCGAGCTCTACTCAGTGACATTCTAGTTAATTTAACGTTCATTTGAACGAGTGAAATCACACGAGCTAGTTGCAAACACGCAGCATTCGGAGCCCGGGCTACTACTTGGAAGTTCCCGTCCCTGCAGATACACACACAAAACTCAGCACTTAACAACCCACGAGACAAACAGTTTACCAACAATGACACAATGCTGCGCAATTACCATAAAACTCATCAACAGGCACCAGATTATTCATGACTCCGTGTTTGCTCCCTCTTTAAAACCTGATTAAATTTGAGTTTAAATTCCTGCTCCGGCTCATTCAGACAGACGGTTGATTGAGGGTGAGTCCGTGTCACTGGTTTTTCAGAGCAGCGGAAATCAGGCTCCTCCATCGGCACAAATTTCCACAATGACCAGAAAATGATTTTATATAAAAAAAAGAACGAACCATTCATGCATAAATACAAGAAACTGACAAAAGGGTTAGAATACACAGTTCTGCTTGTGCGCACTCGGAGTTTCAGTCACATTCTGTGTAGTTCACGTGTTCCTGTAACATACGACGAGGATGATGATGTCATGACACTGGAGTCGAACTGGTGGCCGATAAAGACAGAAAAAACCTCAATGACGTGTGTTTGTGTGCGTCTGTTGTGCAGCGATTACTTCAGCTCTCAGACTGATGCAATCAGCAGATAAAGAGGCTGAGAGAGTGTGTGTGTGTGTGTCTGTGTGTGTGTGAAGCCAAATACAGTATGTTTGCATGTGGTTTCATCTGGGGAGATGAGTGCACCCCCCCCTCCCCACCCTCTCAACACACACTCTTCATAAATCAGCTTGTTATCCAGTGTCAGGCTGCACCTCTGTCTCTCTCCATCATCTCTCTCTCTCTTTCTCCCATTTCCTACTTTCTGTTCTTCTCCTCCCTCGCTCTACCTTTACTCTTCTTTCCCTCTCTTACTACAAACACGCGCACACAATTCAATCCCACAAACTACACCCCCCCCACATCCCTCCATTCCCCAAGCTGGGTTTGGTTTTCCTCTTCTTTCCGTCTGTCAGTCCATCCGTCGCAGACAGGAAGTGGGATGCATTAGCTGAGTGAAGACGGGCTGATGGAATTAACGTCCATTATCTGACCGTTTACAGGAGGGAGGAGGAGAAGTGAAAGGATAGAGATCCCACCACATGGAGCTCCCTTCCCGCTCCGGAGAGCAGACCACACTCTGCATGTCTGCATCGTGTGTGTGGGCAGAAACAACATGTACCTGCCTCTCAAGCTGCTGTCTGACCTGCACTACAGTCTGGATGTCTTCCTGAAATGTTCCGGAGGGGCTGTATGTGAAAACTCAAATGTCAGAGTGAGTTCGTTTGGATATTTTCCAGAAATGTTTCCACCCAGAGGAAAATCTCTGAATTGTGAGATGTGAGAAAACAGCAGGAAGCTTCCCAGTGAGCGAGTGGACGTGTTGATGAGGTTTCTAACACGTGACGGACGTGAAACTGGAAGAACACAAATATCTCAGGATGAAGAAGAGGAGCCGTACACGTAGAGGAAGGCTTTCAAGGCTGAACCGCCCCGGGGCTAAATGTCATCTACATCAACTTAAAGACACGACATCTACTCTGACAACTGTTTTGAAGTCCAGTGAAATGTCATCAGCTGTGGTTTACCGTAGCTGCAGCTCGGCCCAAACTGCTGCTCGTCCTTATCTCAGAACTACGAGAAGATGATGAGGGAAAGTAAAAGTTCACTGGATCACACACACACAACATCCATCCATCTCCATGTTGAAACTCTAATGTAAAAACCTGACAGTTCATCAACCTCTGGTGCAAGTCAGAGATGTGGCAGTGATGTAAATGGGTTCACCGTCGACCAGCTGTTGCTCCGACCGTGCGATTCCCTGTGCCACATGTCATGAGCATCCATTTGAGACCTGGATTATGTCCAGATTATGTTACTATACGAGGATAATCCACCTTTAAAAGCAGGTGATGCATTAAGAACAGACTGAACCGCTTCTGCAGCTTCATTCCGGCCACGTGCTTGTATTTAAGTGCAAATGCATCCGTCTCCACATTTAGCAACTAGTCTCACAGAGGCAGGGACAGACCAGAGGACACATCACAGCTTTGGACAAATGTCCGTCCACATGAGCATCAGGAATAATCCCCGTCCATGCCAGCACATCTGACGTAGGCGATGTCACGTGACCGTTCACATGCACTGGTCATGTAATAGACAGGGAGCCGATTGTCTCCTCTGCAGTTGCTGCACAGTTAGAGAAAGAACGAGGAACAGCGACGATGAAACGGGAACAACAACGTCTCCAAACTTCTGCATTTCATTCTCTGAAAACCTCTGGAGTAGCGTGGACAGCAGGTGTAACAGCAGCAGCACTGATGTGGGTGGGGTGTGGATCAGACCGAGGACTGAATCCTCACACGCACAGAGCATCAGTCGTGTTTTCTGTCTGACTAACTGAAGAGCCATGTGACTGCCGAGCGTAAATAAACAGAAATGAAATGATAGAAGCACTCCAACGTGTCTGAGGCCAGTCAGGTCGTCCCTGCAGCTCCTCATCGCTCTGTCTGAAGCACTTGAGAGCGGCCCGATCAACAATCAGTCACACGGCTGAGTGATCGATTCAGTCGGCAGCGGAGGAAAACAGGAGGAAACAGCTAAACTGTTCCGCTGAACCGAGCTGAGTCACTTCTTCAAAAAACCCAATTAGGAAAAACATGTGCTGCTGAGCTGCTTCATTATTGCTTGATTAACCATTTAATGATGAACTTAGATTATGACCAGCTGCACGTAGTAACTTTGTTCTGAGTGCTCGCTCCAAAACAAACGGGAAAACAAAAGACATTTGAAATGCAGAGTCGAATCAATAGAACTTTGAGTTTGTTTGGTTGGAACCAGCAGGGGGGAGACTTCCTAACAGCTGGAGCAATAACAGATGTCATCTGCAGTTTTATTTAAAATGTATAATCAGACTGTGGTGAAGTATTTTTAGTCCAGTGATGAACTTAAGTACAAATGAGAAATATTAATATTTCATACATCTACTAAACCTCATTTATCTGGCAGCTGGCGTATTAGTTATTCTACGAATTACGATTTTACACACAAAATACATCAAGTTTTAGAATATGATGCATTGTTTATACATATACAGTGTATGTGTGTGTGTGTGTAGAGTTTCCTGATAGTACTTTAAAGTTTTCATAATGTTAAGGATCATTTTTATACTTCTACTCCTGCACCTCTGCTCGTCCCACTGTAGAAATAAAGGTTTAAAGTTTTGAATCAAACACAGAAAGTAAAGAACGTCTGTAGTGGTGTGTGTTAATCCTCAGAAGACCGGCTGTAATCTGTTGACCTCTCTGGGTACAACACACACACACAGAGAGACACACACACACACACACACACACACACACACACACACACACACACACACACACACACACACACACACACACACACACACACAAACACACTCACTCTCTTCCTTGGGAAAATACCCGCAGCTAAAACATGTTTGACCATCAAAGTGGAAGATTGTACAACGCTACTATTCCCTCACACTGCAACACACACAGACACACACACACACACACACACACACACACACACACACACACACACACACACACACACACACACACACACACACACACACACAACATAACCCTGACCTCATTCCAGTGTGTTCGAGAAGATACAGACACTTACACACTCTCCTGCTCTCTATCACTACCTCTTACTCACTCACACACACACACCCACACACACACAGACACACACACACACACACAGACACACACACACTGGGTGGCAGTAGCCTGTAGGCGTGCGAGCAGCTGTGAATAATTGTGTTTACAGATGGCACACGTACGACCTGTGGGCTGAGACAGAAAGAGAGAGAATTGTCTTCTCGCCCTCACAACAGAAGACAGGGATGACATTTAGACCGAGCCTCGCTCGCCCCTCCTCCGTCCCTCTCTCTCCTCTCCGCTCTCTATTTATTTCCCAGTTTCAACTATTTTGCTTCAGTTGGCTTAATTGGCATAAGCAGTAACGAGGCTTTAACAGCCAACGCAGAACAATGAGCAGTGGCACAGCGAAAGAAGATGTGTCTAATTAATCATTTGGCTCCAGAAAGGAGGTAAATTAAGTACTTTATTTATACCAAAGGGAAAATTTGCTTTAAAAGTAAAACAATAAAAAGGCAGCAGCTCTTGTATAATTATCTAAACTGCTTTATACGGTAGGTGTGAGAGGCGGCGGGTAAATAAGTTATGAGAAACTGACAGTCAGGTAACTTCAGTACAAGTCGGCCTATAACAGAGTGAAATAGATAAGTGGACTTTATGAAAAGTTTTTAAACTAAAGCCACTAACCCACTAACATCTGGCCTGTGAATGTAAACAGTTACTTCAGTTGTATTGGATTTGGCTGCGACGCTGTTTATCCCTTTAAATGAATTTTCACTGCTCAGTTTTCAATATATCAAAACAAACTGCAACATAAAAGTCATGTTAGCAACATGCACGTTCAAAAGTAAAGCATTGTGTGTGTGTGTGTGTGTGTGTGTGTGTGTGTGTGTGGTGATGTAGCATCACTAGCATCTCTCACAGTCTTTCATATCATCTGCTAGCCAGCTAAGACCTGTTAGCATTACAAATAAGCTGCTTTCCCGTAAAATGATAAACAGGGACAGACACACGATACATCAGCATGCTAACATAATGACAGGCTGACAAAATGCTAACAGCCGAAGTCGTAGGGAATGTGTTGTGTTAGCGTATTCCCTGCTAGCCTCCCTCTGTGGATCTATAAGTGGAGCTGATGGAAGGGTGGGCTCAATATGATTTACATAATTGGGATGTTAATTCGTTAAGCCGTGGGAGTTGATTATGTTGCATATTGATTGTGTTGTGCTGCTGTGAGGTCGCACACCTCTTTAACAAATGTATACACAGCGCAGGGAATTGTGGGAATCTGATTAAAAATACGAGGTTAACATTCCTGCTGACGTGCCGCATTGTGACACAAAGGGCAAAGAGTGTGTGTGTGTGTGTGTAATGAAAACTGTTGCCGTGTTTATGTGGCTTTCGTTGTGTGCACGTGTTTGTGCGCCCGCTCCCCTCGAGGCTGATGGATGGATGGATGGAGGCGGTGAAAAGAGGAGTAGAGGGAGGGGGAACTCCACCTGGTCTTACCGTTCTCCGGGTGCTCCATCTCGCCGATGCTGCCGTCGGGCGTGGTCCGTTCGTAGTGGTCCTCCGGCAGCGCCAGGGGCCCGACCCGCGGCCCCGACGACGACTTGGAGCTGGGGGTCTCCGACTCCTCCAGGCCGCTGTCGTAGTAGCTGTGCTGGGACGCGTCCTGCAGGTCCTGAGCCTGGTTGGCCGTGGAGAAGGTCACTCGGCGGTGGGGGGGCTGTGGTTGGCAGACGGAGAAGAAACAGATTAGTTTGAAGATTCACAAAAGCACTTTAAGTTAAATTTAACACGTGAGATGGTTTTATTATAAATCGGTTCCAGTTTGATCTGATGCAGGTGAATCGGCTTCAATGATTAGAGACGTGAAGAAGAAGCCGGACTGTAAAAATAGCTTCAGTCAAGTCATTTAGACACGTTGGGACTTCTCATTAAGCCGCTCTGGTCTCGCCGTGACGGATCTGAGTTCCTCTTTGATTCTGCAGCTCACACCACGAAGATCAGTCAACTTTCATCTGGTATCAGTTCTCATCTAATTTCATCTCATCGCTGCTTTTCGTGTCATCTCATCTCTCGTCTTTTCTTCTCAGTGGTTTCATTTATAAAAGACGACGTTGATGTTCTCCTCCCTGACCATCTTCTTCACAGGCACTAAACTTAGGAGGAAAATTACTTGATAATCCGAAAAAGAACAGTTGATTTGCAGTGGAAAACATTTTCCCTCTGTGGTTTCAGGACCAGTTGGTCGAGGCCGTTTCACTGTGATGAATTCAGCGGCAGCAGAGCGACAGATAAACTTCACGTTTAAAGGTTCGACCTCAACAAGGAGCTGCTTCGACACGAGTGGCTTCCCGTTTTGTTTATCTCGTGCAAATGTGCACACACAGAAACACACACACACAGAAACATACACACAGGTGGGCGTGTCCTGCAAATGGTGTCACCAGATTCCAAATGATTGACAACACGAGATAAGCAGCGATGTGCCAGCGGAGGAAGAGGAAGAGGAAGAGGAAGATGCCAACTTGTATGACTGCATCTAAAATACTGAATAAAAAGCTTGAGATGTTTCAAGAGGACAGAGATGCACTCAACGGAAATCAACGATACACAAGATCCATTCTGGTGAGTAACACTGAAAGTCACCACAACAGGAAATATTGTTTCCTCAGGAGAACAAAACTAACAAAAAGATGAATCATATTCAATCCGCTGGCCTCAGGTTTTAAGACCCAAACATTAAGTGAAACATCTGACGATTGTTCCTGTTGATGTGAACGAGGACAATGTGCATCTGCTGTAGATTTAACAGCACATGATACCTTCTAAAGCCACTTTCTGTGTTTTTCAAAGCTTTTTAAGACTTTAGAGTCTGTTAATGTGAGTCTTCTGTGGAAGTCTCCAGCATGTGTTTGGCTCCGCTCCCACGTGGCAGCACGTCGTCATGAAGCACATTTGGTTTTAATAGAAGCAGCAGGCCGAACACACTTTACTGCTCCATTTGCTCCATGTGATTCTGGGGGGGGGGAAGTTCCCGTCCGACTTGTATGTGTTTGATGGTTTTGTAATTGAAATAAAATTATCCCCCAGACACCCTGTGCACGTGCAAAGCGCACGCACGCACACACACACACACACACACACACACAGTGCAATCGCTAAGTGCTGCCAAACAAACAGTGTCCCAATTCAAAGGTACACAGTGCACGGTGAAACGTTTCAATCACACACACACACACACAACACACACAACACACACAACACACACACACCTGACCGACCGGCCCGGGCTGATAACGAGAACCATCCCTGGCTCAGCAGATCCTCCGTCACCATGGCAACCGTGCACTGTCGGGACCCTAAACCAGTTAAACCAGCAGATCAGTGCTCATCATACACTGGGACTGTTTAATGCCGTTATCTCTTTTTTTCACGACAGCCCCCCGCTGTAGCTCAACACAACCAGCGACGGCGTGGTCACCGTCCACATCGTCTCCTCTGAACACATCTAAATATCAAATCTCTCTTTCTGTGGCGGCTGCAGCCGATCGCCTCGTGATTCAGCCGCTTTCTCTGCTGTTTGCATCTCAAATATTTTTGGGGGAAAAAACATTTCAAAATATCTTTCATTCCGATGCCTGGAGGTATAAATAGCCAGAATAAATGTGGCACTGATGGAAAATGTATAAAAGCGAAACCACAGTGGAGCTGTCCTTTAAACAGCGTGGACACTCTGTGCTGGAGCGGCTTCACAGGCCCAGATCCCCGGTGCTGCCGGCGACGGGCTCGTCTCCAGGTAAACCTCAGCAGATCTGAGCGCTCACACTTCCTGTCTTTATTCTCAGTCGAGTCCCTGAAACTACAGGTGCTCACAGAGGTCAACGCCGTGTTCTTGTATTTGCATAAAAACAGAGGTGTTGTGTAAAGGAAGCTTTTTTTTTACTCCATCAAAAATAAATTATTCTTAGATTTTATTTCGTCTCTCACCAGCCAATAAACACCATGATAATAATAAAACCATGATTAATGCGTTTGTTTTTTTTTAAATACAATAATGGTGGCTGGGTTCCATGCAAATTCTCGTCTGTGGTCAAGGCAACAAACACAATTTTGTTCAGGTCAGAGAAAGTCGGTGGTTTTGTTTGAATGTAAGTAAAAAGGCTGAGGTTTCTGTTTTTAACGCGACCGGAATCTTTCCCTCACATTAACAAAGAGCTGCAAGAATCTCAACGACCATAAAACACTGAAATTACTCAAAGAGCTTGTTGGAAAACACCTGAAATCCGTCCGTCAGCGTTTCACAGTCATGTCCAGAGTCTTCGTACAAATGACTTCCCTCACTGCAGCAGTTTAATCCTGTTTACATTGTGTTTCCTTCGAAATGTATAATTTATTGTAAATTACGTTGTAGTCGTGAGACAGAAGGGTCTGAATTCAGGGGCCTCGTCTTTTAAAGGCTGCTTTTCAAACACAACCAACAAATGTGAATCTTATTTATCCCAGGATTCATTGCGTACTGGTGCCAGAACGAATTTTGAAAAGAGACAATGGTGCTAAACAACTGGACTCAAACATTATGTTTTAATGAAAGTATCAGGCTTTCACGCAAATCCTCTGTAGAGCAGAGTGTCTGATTTCAGCTCAGCCGTCACAGTGAATTGAGACAAAGCTTCAGTTGAACTGATGCGTGTAATTTTTGTTTTGCAGTATTTGTGATGTGACATTTAAACTGAGTCTCTCCACGTCCAGTGTTTGCCTGAAAAAGATTTTAAAAGAAAGATTCAAGTTTGCTGTTGGAAGATATTGGAGCGTGAGGCAGAGAACATGTGACGTGTTGAGGTGAAAGATGCAAACGCAGCAGTTTGTTGATTTTAAAGCAAACAGAAGTGATTGTCAGTGTCGCACATTCAGTTTGTTCCTCAACACAAAACACACAAGGGGAACAAAGTGAGTGTGTTCATCATGAAATCTGCTTCCAGCTTCCTCTGCAGTTCACTGTGTGAGCGTGAGGAAATAAATCACATCTATATTTACATGAAGAGAGAAATGAAGCGGATCAAATCGTTTTGATCCCTCTCATGCCTGTCAGTCACCTCCAGCACACACACACAGACACACACACACACACACACACACACAGCCGCCAAATCCTTGTTCTTTTCCTCTTTTGCGTTTCTCTGCCCGTGTGTGTTTATGTGTTTGTTTGCTGGAAATAGAAACGCCACCTCAGCAGGTTGCATTATGGGAAAGTGGAGCAGATCAGAGCCTCCGCCCAGCTGCCCTACACCCGCCGCCATCTTGTGCCCACACGGGGCGTCCTCTTCTTCTAGGTCGCCGTCGCAGGGCGGACAAAATGGCCACTTAACGACACTTCCCCGCTGCCTTATTGTCCCGACGAACTCCACCACTACAACTGCAGGTGAAGACGAGGTGGAGACCTCCAGACTGAACACTTGCTATCTAGAGAGCTGCCTACTTAGCCTAACTGCTGTCTGACCTCAGAACAGCTGGTTAGTATAGTCATCACAGTACAAACCAATTTACAACCTGCATCATGTGTACTACGATTTCAGCCTTTTAATCCAGTAAGGTTTACACCTCAAATCCTTGTTTTGTGCAGCCGAGCAGATTCATTGTTTCTTTCACCCATGTGACACTGAGTTTTAAAAGTTTTCCAGAAGCAGCAACAACTTCAAACCGGTCTGACGGTGGAATCCAGCCTTGAAACCTTTTGGGTCTAACAATCTAACAGTAGTGCAGCATTAAGTGAACCATCCGCTTCACAGCTTAAAATGATAACGTTTTAATTTCACATGATATTTTACGATTTCTAAACATTTTATTCACAAAGCAGAACGTTTTTATTTGTTATTTGTCCTCCATTTTCAGCTGTTTATATTCTCCGCCTGGACCCTCCAAACATAAATAATAACCATGTTCATCGAATACATTGTGAAGATGATGAAGGTCAGTAATTAAGAATTCAAGGGAGAAGAGCTCATCACGGCCTCGTTCCTCCACAGCAAACTGTTAATGCTGCACTTTGACGGAAAGTTTACAATCATTTCTCCACTGAAGAATATTTAGTCGTCTGCGGGCAAAGATGCACAAATGCAATTTTATGTAAAACAAGGAGGCATGATGAGCCACTTTTCCTTGAATCCATAATAACTGACCTTCATCGGCATCAGTGCGTGAAACGCAGAGGTCATGAATATGCAGCCGAGTCCGTCGTGCAGAATTAAAGAAGCTTAAAGTGGAGGAGAGGCGACATGGGATGGAAGCAGCATATGATCTGTCATTCTGTCGGTGACAGGAAAACTGGAGGAAGAGAATCGACCCAGAAGAAACAAAAAGATGAATAACAAAAGAATTCATGGAGATAAAGATGAGGGAGGAGGAGGAGGCACTTCATGCATATTCAGTTTCCAATATTATTCTGTTTAGGTGTAACGGGAAGAGGAGGAGGAGGTAAATTAAGGAGAGCGAGAAGAAGGAGTGGAATACAAAGGAAGGAGCTGAAGAAGAGGAGATGAAGGGGGTTAGGCAGAATATCAAGGATGAAAAAGGAAGGGGAGGAAGAGGGCAAAGAAGAGTAGAAAAAGAGGAGTGCAACAAAAAAGAGCAAGAGCAGGAGGGAGATGAAGAAAGGGAGAGAACGGAGAGAAGAATGAGAAAAGGAGAATAATATGGAGGGGAAAAAGAAAGTGGGAGTAGGAGAAAGGTGGATGAGGAGGAGGATGAAGGAAGACAGGAGAGGAAGAGAAGGAGAAATGGAGAGAAGAAGCGAAGACGAGCTTGAGGAGTAGAAGGAAAAGGAGCAGTCAATGAAGCAGTGGGAAGGTGTGGATGGGGATGAAAGAAAATCGTGAGGAAAAGAGGAGAAGGAGAAATCTAAGAAAAGAGGGTGAGTGGGAGGGAGAAAATGAGGAGGAAGCTGAAAGAGGAGAAATCCGAGCAGGAGGATGAGGGGAAGATGAGGGAGGCAGTGGATGAAGTGAAAGGAGGAGGACAGGGAGGAAGAAGAGCACAAGAGAGAAACTGAGGATAGGAGGAGTAAGAGTGAGAGAAGGAGGAGATGGAAGAGGAAGAGGAGGGAGACGTGAGTGTGTAAGAAGGTAAAAACGAATGAAATGAGAGGACTGAGAGAAAGAGGGAGGAATGAAAGAAAGATAACGAAAGGGAGGAACAGGAGGGATGTGTGGGTTCAGCCGGTTAAGAAGAACTGGAGTCTCCCTCCTGCTCCTCATCCTCCTGCAGGAGGTGATAGAGGGAGAGGAGGAGGAAAAGGAGTGGGAGGAGGAAGAAGAGGAGAGGGAGGAGGAAGCCTTCACTGGGCCACATTGTTCAGAGATGATTAAAAACCAGCGAGAGGAGAAACGCACAACGCCTCGCTGGCTGTTTGTCAGCTGAGACACGGAGAGGGAGATAACTGAGAGAGGGAGTGTGTGTGTGTGTGTGTGTGTGTGTGTGTGTGTGTGTGTGTGTGTGTGAGATCCTCATTACCTCCCTCTGTGGGAGATAAGAGGGTGTGAGGCTGCATTGTGCATGCTTATAAAAGTCTGTCCTTATCAAGTATGCATGCACACACACACAGAGACTAACACCAACAACACACACTCTCCCTCTCACACACACACACATGCGCGCACACACTCGGCCCACGTGAAGTGCGGCTGCCAGCAATAATTCGACACAACTGTGTTGAATCCGAGTGGAGAATGAATGAGGAGTGGAAAATAAATGGAGAGAGTGAAAGAGAAGAGGTGGAGAGACGGCAAGAGGGGAGAGAGAGGGAGAGGGAGAGAAGGGAGATATATATATATATATATATATATATATATATATATATATATATATATATATATATATCTCCACACACACGGAGACTGAACATCTGCCTGCAGCTGTTGCAGGTTTAATTTGCACCACTTCGAGCAAGGCAGCAATAGAACACGTTGCTTCTGATCATTAAACGTTGTTGAATTAGTTTTTGATCGAATGAACAGAACTGAGATTAAATCAGCTTTAGTATGTGTCCATGTACTTCAGTGTATTTATTTGTGACTGGGTTTGTTTCTCCTAAATCCTAATACAATCATAATACAATTCAGGATTACATTTTGTTACTTATGACACAATTCAGAGGCTTATTTTAGGAAAAACCTCTGATCCTGATTGTATTTTCATCATACGAACGTTTTGGAGCCCGACAGATTTATCAGCTGTCGTATACAAATCGGACGATGTGAGACTTTCACAGACATAAAATATCAGTGTTTTATTGCTGACATGAAAAACTTTATTTAACAGAATAAATTATGCAGAAAAGTTGTGAATTTATGCTCAAAAGCATCCCGACTGTATTTTCATATCTGGACGTTGGTTTGTAATATTCAGTTCACTGTATCCTGGCTTCACAAATACTACGTTCATGTGCTGATGCTCGGTTTCTTTGTCTGAACTGAAACAAGCTGTATCACTGCATCTGTCACTCAGCATCACTCTGCCTCATATCAACACACACACACACAAACACACACACACACACACACACACACACACACACACACACACACACACACACACACACACACAAAGATGAAACAGGTCAGCTGAGTCTCTCATCTGGTTCCCGGAGTTTAATCGTGCGCCTGCATTCCTTTGCCCTCAGGTGTGCGTGTGTGTGTGTGCGCGTGTGTGTGTGTGTGTGTGTGTGTGTGTGTGTGTGTGTGTGTGTCTGTTGCCACTGAGCCAGTAAATCTAGTGTTATACTGGCAGAGCACATGGAGCTATAACTCTGGAGCACACTCACTTCAAGCATCTCACAAACACACATCAGTCATGTCCTCAGGTAAACTACAGTGTTGCTGAGAAGAGAACCACACACACACACACACACACACACACACACACACACACACACACACACACACACACACACACATGATTTGATGGGGGTGAAACAGACACTGACGCAGCATCCAATGAACTCCACAGTGGCAGTGACACTGACACACTCACACTCAAACACATCAGAGAAATGAACGTGAATAAATCTTCTTCCGCTTGTATTTTTCCAATTTGCTGCCTCGCTGCTCCCTCACGCAGCCGGCGCTCAAACCCCCGACGAAGTGAGCGCCGCGCTGACGGGTGACGTGCGGACAGTAACACCCCCCCGAAGTGACCCGTGGTGGAGTCCAGCGGGGCGCGGTGAGGGAGGCGGGGCGGAGGGTGCCATGTTTGTGCGCGGTTGCTGTATTTCTGTACGTATGTGCACTTGAAAAGTTGCTGATGTGTTTGATGTGTCAGTTAAATCAGTGAATAACAACAAGACGAGTGTTTTTCTGAACAGAGGAAGGTTCAGAGGAGAACGTCACATGATCCCAGTCTGAGCTTCACTCATCCGTACTTCAATGAGAAGCCGTTAGTGCATCAAAACCACAACTAGATACAGATGGATGCCGTCAGCTTGTTGCTCAGGCTAACCCATGACTGCTCCCTCAAGTGAAACCGAAGTGCAGAACAGATCATGGAACACATGCTCGACCAATCAGGAGTCAGTCTCAGCTGTCAATCAAGACGTCTCAGCTCGTTTTTTCAAATAACTGATGAAAACCAAACTTATAAGAAACATAAACTACTTTAAACTACTGCTAACACCAACTTAATTAACTATCTTTGCTTCGGTGTGTTTTACGTTTTCTGTTTTCTAATAAATGAATCTTCTTTAACCTGTCGGACATTCATATATTCTACATATTTATATGACCAGAGGTTTTCTGTGTATTTCCAGCTGCCAGATATTTCTCCTTGCGTTTCTCTCCTGACAGTCGGTGCACGTTTGCTGGTCGTGTTTACGCGTGTGCACGTCTTGTGATTTACAGAAAAGGGCTTTTCCCTAAGTTTCATAATGAGCAGGAGAAACTTTAGATTCAACTGAGGCAGAGGAAGAAAAAAAACCCCCAGCAGAAAGTGGGATGAAGTGGTTTCCAGCTGACAGCTCTGGTATGTTAATCCCTAAAAACACCTCCCTTCCTCTCCTCCTCCTCCTCCTCCTCTTCCTCCTCCTGCAGTCAGGAATGCTGCAGCAGGTTATAATTGGCTCCAGGACAGAGCGAGGGAGGATGAAAGAATGAAAGAAAGGTGGAGTGATAAAAAAAAAAGACATAGAGAGGGAGATGTGAGCGAGGGGATTTGGTTTTGATTTGCTCGGCTGTCGTCCAGCACCGATATGGAGAAGAGTTGGTGGGAGTGGGGAAAGAACAGAGAAAGAAGAAAGTACGATTTCCAGTTTGATGTGTTGGGTGATGACTCAGAAATCTGCAGCGTAAATCTCTTATCGCCTCTAATTCTGGTGGAAGACCTCAGAATACTATGGGGTGTATTCAGAAATAGCAGGACGCCACACAAAGTGGGTCAATTTTACATTTCTGCTCATAAATCAGAGACGTTTAAAGAGAATGAGCCGGTTCTGAAATAGAGCAGTGGAATTACACATTCATTTCATTTTTAAACAAACGCCGTGAGGAAAGTGAACCAGGCCTCAGATAAATCTAAATCTGACGCACCAGCAAATATGTTGTCGAAGCAACACTGCAACATGTTCACATTTAAACCAGCAGCTTCAAAATGAGTTGATGGTTGAACATGGAGAAAGTTTCCTCCTTCTCTCCCTGAGCGTCTGTTCTCTGTGACTCTGCTGAGTGGGTTCCATCTCCTGTGAGAAGAACTGACTGAGAGTCAGCTTCAACTGTCACAACCAGCTGCAGCTGAAGAGTGAAGCTGAACTGAGATCAGTTAAAAACACTCTGAAGTTATTAAAAACCAGAGTTTATCTCCAAGATTCAGCAGGAAACTGTTAAAACATGAAGAATTCTGAACAGAGTTTGGTGGATTTGTTACAGCAGCAGCTCTTCTGGGTCAGGAAGCAGAGGATCATGGGTAATCTCCAGGGTTCAGTTGCCCAACGGAATAAATCACATGTGGCTGCAGGGGGCGCTGTAGCTCAGTCAAACCTATATAATATTGCTTTAAAATATAATTCAGCCAGTGCCGATGTGTATTTACATTTGTCTCTTTTGTTTTTATTCTAGGGAAACTCAAAATCGTTGTATAGAAATAACGGAAGCATCATAAATCTAACCAAACAACTTTTAACGTGACTTTCATTCACGTGACAGTTTGGGTTGTTATGGTAACACTTCCTCAGAGTCTGCAGTCGACAACTGACCAGAAAAACACAACACAACACAACACTGATGCCACAGCTGCCGAATGTTACCAATGTTCCATGTGTCCTATGACTGTGTCTAGGTAAACATGACACAGACAATTCAACACTTTGAAACTTTCATTAGATTCATTTGAATTAATTTTCATGAAAAAGATGAAACCATAAAACTCTGCTGCAGGTTTAGAGATGATTAAGACATTTTTCAAGGTAGAACGGCAACTGTTTTTCATATTTGTTAAACTGCCACGCACACACACACACACACACACACACACACACACACACACACACACACACACACACACACACACACACACACACACACTCAGTGGGAGTCTATCTGGGGCAGTTGGTATTCCCAGGCTGAGGTCAGGAGGAGGGTGTGGACGAGCATCGTGGGGGGAGTCTATGTATTTTTCCCTTTTTGCCTTCACTGTCTCCTCAACCCATCACTCACACAGACACACACACACCCTCAAACAGACACACACACACACACACACACACACACACACACACACACACACACACACACACACACACACACACACACAGACACACACACAGACTTCAAAAGGATGACAGGGTTTTTCATCCATCTCTTGTGAATTTCATTCACAGACGTCGAGATTTGAAATCCTGAGAGACAGAGAGAGAGAGAGAGCTCCCACTCTTTGTGGCTGTGTGTGTGTGTGTGTGTGTGTGTGTGTGTGTGTAGTGTGTGTGTTGATTTTGAGTTAACATCACCACACACACTGCTGTTAGTCCAGTCAGCAGCAGGGTCAAAGGTCAACCAGTCGTTCTGCTTGAGTAGGACTTTTCTCCTGTTTTTAGAGTCACATGGTTACTAATTACATTCATGACACAAATTACCCATCATCCTTTGCGGTAGGCCACACTGAACTTTCTGGTTTAAAAAAATGCTCTTGGATTTATTTTGAATCATTAAAAGACAAAGACGCGACCTGATGTTTTGCCTTAGACGTCATCTCGTTTATTTTTTATTATCTTATAATTATGCAAACATAACTTTTAGGTAGAATGAAAAAGCGCTGCTCTGCTTTGAATTCCTACTTCTACACACGATTTCAGCCTCACGTGAGACTGTGACACACACACCACCCCCCCAGGTTTACAGAGAGCAGTGCATCATGGGTTGTTTACGGCCCTAAATGTTGCCCGTCCAGTTTTTGGGTATTTACCGACCAGCAGGAGCTTCTGGAGGCTGACGTGTGACATGTTTTACTACAACAGAGGAACTCCGGCTACACACGTGTGCGATTTACCTCCTGCTTTTATTTCATGTCGTATTTCATGTCGTTGAAACAGGACCGTCCTCGTGGCAGATATATGTTCTCTGTGCGATCCCGTGATGTGGAAGCGTGTATATTACATGACGACACGATGGTGGAAACATGCGAGAACCAACGTCCCCAGTCGACGCTCAGACACGGACTCACGGCTGCCGCTGGTTAATGACCTCGACTGGAACACGTTCTCGCCTCAGTGAGCATCACTGCTGTTTACACTAATACACTGACACGCATGTATGTAAACAACACACGTGTGGCGTCTGTTCACATGCCTGTGACATGATTCTGTATTAAATTACATGTTGGATTTATTAACAGGTTTGGGATTATTGGGAATTAGTGGATTAGCGGCTTGTTTCTATGGATTCTTCTTATATCTGCAGGGGAAGTGTGCAGCCTCTTTAGCATAATAATAAAACAATAGAATAGCATGTGCTGTGCATGTGGTTTCGTGAGCGTGCACGTCCCATGAGCTGAGGTTTCTCCTTCACTTCCATCTGCACGGCCCAGTCCCTCTCTCCCTCTCTCCCTCTCTCTCTCTCTCCCTCTATACTTTGAGATCATAAATCACAGCGACTCTCAGGACGTCTGTCTACAGCTCAGCTATTGTGAAGGGATCTGTTACTGATTGTGTGTGTGCGTGCACGAGCAGGTGAACGAGGACGCCTGGGGAGGTGAGGGGCCATATGCATGCATTGGAGTAGTAAAAATAGTCATGGCGGAGCGGGGAGCGACGAGGACTGCTCAGGTCGGGTCGATTGTCTGGAAACAATAGAGGGAAGGAAAACGCTGACGGACCGCCGTGCTGCATCCAGTGTTTTCTGTGTTTGTGAGTGAGGAGCTTCGGCTGTGGGAATAAATAATGTCCAGATACGGAGACAGGAAGAGGGACACTCTGCAAACATTTCAGCAGAGCAGCCACATCATTATTTCTTTATTTAACGGATGGATGGAACAGATGCATCGAGGAGGGGAATTTATTCATTTTTCTTCAGTTCTCTGTCAATAGTTTCAGGCTACATCCAAACTCGGGCTGCAAATATCTGTCCAAACCCGAACAAGCCCGAGACAGAAGTAAGTGAGTCCAACCTCAATCTGTTCTCAGCAGTTAGGAACATGTGCAGTGGAAACGCAACGTGACCGATCCCCAATCCAACCGGAATATCATTTACAGAATTAGTCTGAAGTCTGAAACATCTATTTCTGTATTTTTTACAAACTGAATTTCATCTTCATTTATTTTAGTCACGTAGGAGATGATGAAATATGAAAATCCCAGATACCTGGATATGCAAAATAAAACCTCAATGTCCAACAACTAATTTCAAGCAGGAAGGTTTACATCTGCTTTGCAACACGAGGTAATGGGTTTAAAACTAACGAGCTCTGCAGGAAAATATGACTCAGTGAATGTACACATGCACAGCCATGTTTCCATATTCACCCATTATTAGCTAACAGCTAGCAGAGGGCCGGTTAGCCTGCTCCAGGTGGTTTGTCTTTCTGTCCGTCTGTGTTGGCCAGTGGAGCGGCGGCCTGTTAGCCGGTTAGCCGCTGGGCTTCATGGAAACAGACGTCTCTACAGGAACGAGGTGGACACTGGCCAGAGTTCATTAGCATCCAGTCTGGATTAGCTGCTAGCTTGCCAAGACTGCTGCAGCTAGCCAAAAGAGACAACAGGCCCATAGGGAATGAGCGGACAGGCTAATGCTATCGCTAACGCCAAGTCTAATCGGCAGCAGCAGACAGGAGGAGAGGCAGAGAGGAAGATGGAAGGAGGAAGATGGAGGAAGATGGAGGAGGAAGATGGAGGAAGATGGAAAGAGGAAGATGGAAGATGGAAGGAGGAAGATGGAGGAAGATGGAGGAGGAAGATGGAGGAGGAAGATGGAAGATGGAAGGAGGAAGATGGAAGAAGATGGAAGAAGGAAGACAGCTGGAGGAACAACAGCAGTTCCTCCTGAATCACAATGAAGCAACAAAACCTCAACTTAATGATGTCGACACGATCAATCAGAGAAAAGTAGACTGAATCCAACAATGGAGCATAATAAAAACAAGGGTGAAAACCAAACGGAGAAACATTCCAGAGATTTGTGCTGATGTGAATCATCGGACACCTCAGACACAAAAGAGAAGCCAGATAATCCAGACAAGTTACATTCCTGAAACTCTTCAGATCAGCTCCCGTGCAGTTTCGTCATTTAAGAGCAACAGTAGATTCCGACCTGAAATCTGAGGAGCGTGAGACAAACAACACGATCGGCAATGATCGTCTCCAGCTACAGCAGGTTCCTCTTGTCTGTACCACATCTCCATTCAGACATATGACACGTGGACATTAATAGTCACGTCATTGTTAAGTGTAATATCCATTCTGAGCAATAGCAAACAGCCACTTCTCTGTTGTAAAGAACTATTTTGTGTCTTCTGTTGGATTTTAAACAGGTGAGTGACAAACAACAACACAAACATTTCAGTTACTGCAGCTCCACATGTACACACACACACACACACACACACACCAGGACCTGAATGCTACTCTGACCCCACCACACCCACACAAACACACCTCTAACTGCCCCCACCCCCGCTCCCACCTGACGAGTCTTTAACCCTCAGACACCAACGTACGTCAACACAACAGCCTCCCACCTGCAGAGTAACTGACCTTTGACACACTGAGCAGGTGTGTGGGAAATGACACACACACACACACACATTTCCCTCTCATTGTGTTACCAGAGTTCCTGCACAACCTGCCCAAAGTGTCATGTTAAAGGAATCTCAACGATCTGATCAGTGTGTGTCTGTGTGTGTCTAACTGGCTGGTTTAAGATATGAATCAGCTCCGTGACTCAGTGCGTGAGACACAAAGTGCAGAATGTAAAAATAATGAATGAATAACAGCCAGTTAGTTTGTTTTAGTTTGAGTAGAAAGAAAAACGTTCTTATCTTTATCGTTATCGTTAACGTCATCAAAATTACATCCAACCAACAATGTTTGTACATAAAACATCGGTGGAAAAATCCTTAAACTAACCTGTTGAAACTGAAATGCTCCTTTTAAAGGACCGGCACCTTTTCTTTACGGCCCCTAACCGTGTGTGTGAGAATGTGTGTGTTTGTGTTTGGTGTGTGTGTGTTTGCCTACTACAGAAAGGTAAAAGGTCGGCAGCCAGCTGTAACCGTGCCAACAGGACCACAGACAGGCTGTTGCCGTAGAGACACACAAAGCACGAGTCGGGCAGTGAGGTTTACAGCGACGTTGTGTATCACAAGTGTTTGTGATGCCTCAGATATCGTCTGTTGTGTGTTATCACGATTGTTTTATGTGACAGTGAATGCAGCGATTAACGAGTGAGTTTAATAACGAGTTGAGCGACACGAGACAAAGACTTCATGATACAGAGGAAGACAAATTAAACCCACGCCTACAGAGTTATTCAATTATCTTCTATCTGTGTTTGTGTGCGTGTGTGTGGTGAAACGCCTCCATTAAAGGAACAGTCCAACATTTTGTGAATCCTGTTTATCGACGCTGAGTGTCAATTTGTTTGTGACATGACAATTCCTAAATCAACATTTTTCAACAACACGCAGACTGTACCTCAGACAATTTCAGATTTGATCCAAGTTGTCACTTTCACTTCCCGGCAGCAGCAGTTACCTGGTAAACGTCACTCGTGGCGTCGGCTCATTCACAATAAAATGGTAAAATACAAATAAATGGCGCTGGGCTAGCAGTTTCCCTCTGGCTCTATCTTAACCTATCAAACTCATATCCATCCCCGGACCCGACGCGGAGGAAAAACAGCTAATGAGGATTTCACAAAATGTCGGATTGAAGAATGATCACGAGGAAGAACTTAAGTGAAAGTGTCAGCCCAGAGAAACACACACACACACGGAAACACACACTTTCACTGAGCCAAAAACAAGAGTAACAGCATCGACGCTGGTAAGGACACTTGCACCGTAAGTCACACGCACACACGTACATGCACACGCACACACACACACTCAGTAGTATCAGTGTATTAATATTCAGTCGGTACAGTAGCAGTGTTTACACAGAGAGAGAGAGAGAGAGAGAGAGAATGAGACAGTGATGGAGGACAGCTCGCTCGCCCGGTCCTTGCTCAGCCTCTCAATTACCTCTGACTGTGATTAATACATCAGACTGCATTAGCCTCTTTCTCTTTTTCCTCATCCCTTCTTCTCCTCTCTCTCCTCAGCTCACTTCAGCCCTCGTTAGTGTCCCTCCTCCTCCTCCCTCCCCTCCTCCTCCTCCTCCTCCTCCTCCTCCTCCTCCTCCTCCTCCTCCACCACCTCCATGTTTTCCTCCGCAGTCGAATAGAAAAACAAACTTTATTCGTCCAGCTGAGGAATGTGTTGATTGGTTTTGGCGGGACTGGTTTGTGGTATTGGGACCAGTGGTTTTTTCAGGAGGAGGTGGGGGTTAGTGGGCGGGGTCATGAGAACGTTTAATTGTGGCTAACCGAGCGGCGGCGTTCCAGAGACGCTGTAATGACAGAGAGCTGGGCAGAAAGATGGCGCCTCCGCTGGGAAACACGTAAACATGATGATTGCTGTTTCCGTTTATTGCTGTGTGAACCGTCAGCTGCTCGGCCGTTAAATTGATTATGTTCTTATATCTAATTTATCTGTTTAATAAGTTTGAAACTCACGGTGCCACCCTCAGCCACATCGTACTGCACCAGGCAATATTACACAACAACTTATCATGTCACTTCATATGAGGATAGATCATAACATAAAACCACACAATGTACCAGATCTACCACAGGAGTTTCTGCAGGTTTCAAAAAGTTTAATTTCATACTTTTTCAGACTATAACGAATCATAATTATATATGAAATAAGAAGAATAAAACAACACATATTTAAGATATTTTAAGGCCTAAAATTCAGATTATAGAATTTTAGACTTTTTCAGAGTTTAATCCCTCAATTGTGTCTCGTCTGTTTCAATATCAAACTACATTTCGATGTATTTTATCTTGTTTGTTGTGTTACAATAAATAAAATACACATCTCTACACTCACTGACCTAAAGCCACAGATCTAATGTCAACATGCGTTACAAAATAATGTTTTTAATAATTTCATCAACATTAAGTTTTATTCTATTAGTAAATATCTTACAACTGTTTTTATAAAACTATTTACATCTGGGTGATAACAGCAACGTGAACCTGATTTCAGTCATTCAGTTTGTCTGTGTGAGCAGATTTAAACCAGCTGCTCACTTCCTCTGCTCTATAACGTCGCCACCCCTCATGGGTGTGTGTGTCTGTGTGTGAGTGTGGGTGTGTGTGTGTGTGTGTCTGTGTGTGAGTGTGAGAGTGTGTGTGTGTGTTTGTGTGTGTGGGGTCCAATGTTAAATTGAGGAGGCTATCGATACGATGGCATCGTTCCCACAACTTCCTGTTTGACTCTGCAGGGAGTTTATCACTTATGAATTATGACATGACTCGAATAAATAATAGACGACAGATGCTGAGGAAGAAAAGTGTGTGTGTGTTTGTGTGTGTGTGTGTCTGTGTGTGTGTGTCTGTGTGTGTGTGTGTGTGCAAGAGAAAGAAAGAGACAAAGAGCGAGAGAGAAAGTGTGTAGTTCAGTGTTTTCTTTGTCAGATGAAAAAAGGATGAGAGACGCAGAACAGAAAGATACGCTCCGTTGCAGTGTGTGTGTGTGTGTGTGTGTGTGTGTGTGTGTGTGTGTGTGTGTGTGTGTGTGTGGGTGCCTGTGTGCGTGTGCACGTGTCATAAAGTATTAAATCCAACAGTACAGTTATGCTAAATCTGCGTCCGCCGCTGCAACTCTGCAGACACGTGAGACAGAGAACGACCTGGAGGGAGAATAGGACAGATAGAATAAGGAAGGATGGAAGGAAAGGAAAGAAGTAGGTTAAGTGTTTCCTTCATCCTCCATACTCTGAATGAACAGCAGCTCATTGACAGAGAGAGAGAGCGAGAGCGAGAGCGAGCGAGAGCAAGAATTAGGATTCAACAGCGGTGGTCGACCGAGCGAGGACTGACTTAGATAAATCACCTGCATGCACAAAATACACACACACACAAACACACACATTTTACTGAAGCAGTGCTGACACAAGAACAAAGACACACGCACACACACGCACACACACACACACACACACACACACACACACACACACACACACACACACACACACACACACACACTCACACACGGAGGATGTAGCAGTAAAAAGTGAGAAGCAGCTGAAAGCCAAACTGTCTTTCCACATGGGAAAAGTCATTAAACCCCAAAACCTGCAGCATCACACAGCAGCTGACCTGACACTCACTCACACACTTGTACATGGAGGAGTGTGTGTGTGTGTGTGTGTGTGTGTGTGTGTGTGTGTGTGTGTGTGTGTGTGTCTGTGTGTGTGTGTGTGTGTGTGTGTGTGTGTCTGTGTGTGTGTGTGTGTGTGTGTCTGTGTGTCTGTGTGTGTGTGTGTGTGTGTTGGGCTGCAGAGCTTCAGAGTCACACCTCTCTTGTCTCACACTCACTAAGGTCAGCAGTTTGTTTTCATTTGAAAACGTTCGTGCTTCCTCTCGCTGATGCCCGGACTCTTGTTTCCGTTTCCTGCTGTTTGGTTGAGGTCCAGGATTCAGTTCGTCTGCACTGTCACAACAAAACCAGATTCTTAAGGAACCTGCTTCTCCAGTTCCGCATGAAATTACAGATGCAAACAAGTTAATCTGGACGAGAAGACACTGGAGACATCTACAAATGTGACGTCAATGACAGTAAAAATAGAGA
The DNA here is from genome assembly GCF_022539355.2 of Hippoglossus stenolepis. Taxonomy (NCBI): domain Eukaryota; kingdom Metazoa; phylum Chordata; class Actinopteri; order Pleuronectiformes; family Pleuronectidae; genus Hippoglossus; species Hippoglossus stenolepis. The sequence goes on along the minus strand of NC_061489.1, from coordinate 26,795,089 downwards.
ATGTGATTATTTAATGGATTCCACAGTGATGCCAACTCTGTGCTTTTCTTGGTAGCAGTCAATGGGAGGATGTGACTACTTCCTGGAAAGAGTCTCATCCTTTCTTTACAATCGCCGCATCGTCACATCTACAGGACTTCACCAACACACAGGAAGTGACGTCAGCCTTTCCTGTGCAGTGCTGCAGAACGAGGCCGGTTTCAGGAAGTCTGTGGGCTGTGGTCCGACTATTAAAGATGTCCCCTGGGGAGACACCCCCCCCCCATACACACACGCTCTTATGCTACCACGTACATATATACACAGGAAGGAACACCACAACAATGGATGAGCCACAACAGAGAGCGGCAGGAGGAAAAAACAATCGCTCCCTGTCCTGCTGCAGGGGAATCCCTTGAAGTTTAGGTTTTCGGGGGTTGGGGAGGTTTACTAAACTGAACACACACAGAGCATCCTGCTGTGTGTGTCTGTGTGTGTGTGTTGCCAAGTAAAGACAATGCAGACAACTTTCTGTCGTGTAACTTTTCAGTACAGACGATTATGCAGCCTTGTCATTGTTGTCAGTAACTCGACCACATCCAGAGCATGAAATGAAGACTCGGTCACATCGACACCACATCACTGGATATTTGGACACGATGGACTTTCTGTTGTTCCCCAACACGGAGGAGAGGAGGTTCAGCTGTTTCTCAGCTGTTCAGACGACTGAACCACCTCAATGCCCCAGTTCGACTCCACTGCATCTGTTTCACTACCTTTGTTTGCACTTAGAAAGAATCACTGCACTTATGCAACTCAGCAGGAGAACGAGAGAGATTCTTCTTTTTCTCTTAGTTTCTACAAGAGCTTTACACAATATCCAAAATCGATATAACAACAGTTTAATAACTTCAGATTAAGAGAAGCAGCCGTGGAGTTTTTCTTAGTATGACCCTGGGAGATGATCACAGCAAGAAAACCTCAAACATAAACCCAGACACCGATTTGTCTGTGAAAAGCTCGTCTCAGACAATTTTTAGCAGCCAACCGCTAAACTGGTCAAGATCGAGTTAAAATGTAAGCTTTGGTAGAAATGTGCTGGTTTGAGAGTTATTATTTAATTATTGCTCCGGCCCACAAACCTCTGACTGATCGTTACACCAACAACAGATGAATTTGAATCTCGCGCTGTATCGCTGTGAAGAAGAAAACCCTTGTTATGAAGCCTTTGTGATTTTTAAAATAGCATGAAGGCGTTTCGGGATCAGAGGTGAAAGGAAATAACACAAACGTGCACCAGGGCGTCTCTCCCTCTAGACGTGGGTTCTGCTCCCGTCATCCTCCGGCACAATGTTCGTATCTTTTACTCAGAACGGCGGTTAAGTCTGACTTGGCCTCACAATTCTCTGCACTTGATTTATCTGCAAATTCAGGACGTTTCCTGGAAGAACTGAGTAATTTAATACTAATTACAGGCAAAGTGCAGTGCGGTGTTGGGCTGGTACACTTCCAATTCATTAATTTAATTGCTCACATAGCTGAGAGCCGTTTAGTCAGAGAACAGCGGCTCGACGGAACATTTCAAACGGTGTCAAACTTCAGGAGTTTAACCTCCAGCATGACCCGGAACATGTGATCGCATGACCTCACAGCACCGCTCGCCCCATTACCATTAAACTACTCAACCTGTCAATCAAACCAGCTGCACAAACAGACACACACATGGTTGGATTGCTGGTGGTCACCTTGTGTTGCAGCGTGTTGACGAGTGTGACCTCTGGCTTTGTTTACCCTCAAACAAAAGACCATACACTCGTAACCACACACACACTGACACACGATGGCAGGCACACGCACACACACACACACACACACACTCACACACACACACAGAGAGACAACTATAGAGACAAATGACAGTCAATAACTTCCTCCATCTTTATAGAACTCGTTAACTCCTCTCTCCCTAATGGCTCTGTGCTGCGCCTTTTGTTAGCCATCCTGCTTCACACACACACACACACACACAGACACACACACACACACTCAGCAGTCAGCTCAGGTCGCACACTAACGGCGTTCGATGGGTTCTCCTGCGTTGATGAATCTTCAGTGTGATGGGACGTTTGGCTCGGAGGAAACTTCCAGTGCCAGCTTTTTTTTTTTTAATGTGTTTTTTTTTTATCAATTCTTTTTACATTTTTAAAACATTTTTTAACGTTCAACATTAAGTCTGAGATTTAGTTTTTACTTATTCAACGATCAGATGAGACGATAGCAGAGGTGACAGGAGGGGGGGGGGGCAGTGAGAGAACAGGTCATTTATTTACAAAGCACCTTTTTTTAACTATAGATTTCATTCACTAGATCCTGAGACTTGAAAATCACAGAGTTAATGCAGAGATTAGGAAACTGCATTTTAAACACTTTGCTCCACGCGAGATGAACAATGTGAAGAAGCTTTGTAAAACCCGACAAGTTAATTCCTCTGAATCGATTTAAATCCTCCTGACTGACAAAGACGAGTGTGACTGCGTGAGCTTCCTTTGAATTGATGTTGTCCCTTAAGTCGATGTCCTGCGCCTCACTTGTTGATGAACACGGCAACTCTCCTGTTTCTATGTTTATATACAGTGAACAGAAGAGCCCCCCCCCCCCGTCTAAATAAAGGTTATATTAAAATAACAGTGCAGGACGACGTACAGCGACAGGTCTGGTTAGCCTAGCGTAGCACCAACCGCTAACTGCGAGCCGAGTGTCAACAAATGTGTGTTCCTCCGGCTTGCAGCACAATTAGGGAGTTCGCTGTGTCTCTGTCTGTCTGTGCGTCTCTCTATAGGAAGATAATCTGTCAGACGGACAGTTCCCTCTCCGTTAGTCGCCGTCATCAATCTCCAATCTGTCGGCCTTATTGATGAGCCCGCAGAGCCGCTGCCAGCTGGCAGCTGCAGGGAGAGACGGACAGACAGACAGACGGAGAGACGGATGGAGTGATGAAGAGAGTGATAAATAAAGGAACGTCTCCCCGGAGTGATAAGCCCCACCCACCTGGTAAAAGACATTAAAAGTCCCATCTGACGCAGGTTTTATGACTTTGATCAGGGTAATATTCTCCCTGATGTGCTCGTCTTTAATGTTATTTATTTACCTCCCTGACACGATGGCAATTATAACATTTGTTCAAGGATTCACTGAACCTGTTACACTGGTAAAACACCGGTGATAAACTGGTCTGTGTGTGTGTGTGTCTGTGTGTCTGTGTGTGTGTGTGTGTGTGTGTCAATGATATCGAGATTTACTGTGAAAAGTTTGACCTTCACACGTCAGCTACTTTAAAGACTTGGAAGCGACTGGGACGTGACGTGATGTCACAAGACGAGCGAGCAGAGATAAAACCCGGTGGCGTCCAACCTGCGAGTCGATGCACCTGAAATGAAAAACACTCGATCCACGCTGAACACTGTGTCCCCGTGTTAACTGTGCATTTATCTTTCGTTATAAAATCAACATCATCGTATATTTATGCCTTTTCTCTCCCTGTAAAACACTCGACTGCACTCGGGGCTGTTTACTGGGTCCAATCAGAAAGCTTCTTTTATAACTTCCTGCCCATGACTATAAACTCAGACAGTTGGCGAAGGGGTCCCACTTATCGGTCAGATTCGCAGACGCAGGCGTGACGCACATTCGGCGCAATTAGCTGCTGTAAACACCAATCAATATACACCCTCCATCACCTCGAGGTTTTATCTGACACGCGTTTATACGGAATCAAATGGCGTTCTGACATCTGTTTCACCGAGTCTGTAAAGTAGCAGCGAGACAAAGGGACGAGGGTCATGATATTATAGAGAGAGAATGAAAAATAGATTTAGTTTTAACCTTTCAGGCCTCATTAAACTATTGGAGAAGGAAAAACGTTCTTAATTACTTGTATGCTCACAACTTCGAGATAATAAAGCAGTGATTAAGTGACACAGACGTTTCTTTGTTGTAGGCGAACAAATGAACGGGGACGGAACGAGTGAGTCGGAAAAATAATCAGAAATTATTCTGATAAATCGATCAATAATTTCAGTCATTTTTCAAGCACAAAATAGTGAGAAATGCCAAAAGCAGCACGGTTCCAACGAGAGGATTTGTCCTTCACATAAAACAATGACTCAGACTAAAGAGCTTTAATTTAAGAGCGTTTACGTACAAACACGACTGTTTGCTCGGCGGCGTTTACAGGAAAATACGGAAGAACACTGACCCTAAACGTTGAGGGCGCGGGCAACCGAGGCTGTGGAATGTTCTTAACGGAGCTCGTCAGTCACATCACCTCAACGGATCGTGTGTTTCACCAGACTGAGGCTGAGAAACCCTGAGAATAAGGAGGCAAGTGAAGGTGTCTGCAGTCCAAGGCTGATATGAAGACTAACTACAACAACACAATGTTCTTTAGTGTGAATTCTGCACAATGTCGTTAATTTCAAATGAACAAAACTACGCAGACATAACTGTGTACCTACAAACAACCTGCGTTTGAAGTTATAACCTCCTGACATTTAAATATGACTCAGAATGTGGTGCAAACACCATTTACAGGTTTTTATTCAAGTACCAATAGATCCAATGTTTTGTTTCATAATGCAGAAATGCCTGATGCAACAAAGAACCACCGACCTACTCACCTGACCAATTACACAAATACCTTCATTCGTAAACCTAGAAGTTATTTATTTTGAAACCTCCCTGTTAATGCTTATACAGCTGAAATGTCCAGGTGACCACATGGTCCTAAAGCTTCTTGTATATGTTTGTATTGATTAATTTGTTAATGTGGTTAATGAGTAAATCATGAGAATAAACGTTAACACACTGAAAGACGTAAACTGTGTCAGCCTCTGTCTCTGTGGCTCTACCCTGCTCCCTCTTGCTCTGGATTTCTTGGATGGAGTCAGATAACAGACGAGCAGAATTTCAAACAGGACCCACACACACACACACACACACACTCACACACTCACTCACACACACACACACACACACACACACTCACACACACTCACTGACGTCGCTCTCTGTTACTGAGCTGTGAATGACACCTTCATCCCTGTCGCTTTAACATTCAAACATCTCTGTCGTACACACCGGGAATTATATCTTCAAAACACATAGGCACACTGCACACACACACAGACACACACAGAGAACACAATCCAGATGTGTAAATGAAGTGCAGCTGTTTTAATATCGCTGTGTTTTCTCTGCACTCGCCTCCACTTCACCTCCTCTTATCTCATAAATCATCTCTACACCCTCTTCTCCTCCTCCTCCTCCTCCTCCTCCTCCCATATGTGAAAATGGGCCCCTGCGTAGAGACGAGTCAAAGACCCCCGACCACTTCTATACGAGACCCCCTACACTCAAAGGCTGTTGCTTCTCTTTATAGACGTTTTGTGTCGAGTCTGTAGTTGGTTTAAATCTCTCTGTAGCCTGTTTACATCTTTAAATAGTTGTTCTGTAGTTCTCTTTGTGTTGATCTGTGGTCATTTTGTGTGTCTTTGTTGTCATTTGTGTCTATGTGGCTCCTTTGCCTCTCTTTTTGGATTGTTTTATCTCTTTGTGTTACTTCTGTGTCTTTTAATCGAGCTGTGTAACTCTGGCTCGAAAGGTCAGGGGGCCCCTGGGCCGGTGCCTGGTAAGCCCCTTTGGTAATCCATCCACGCCTGGTCCCCCTCTTTTCATTCTTCTTCCTCTCCTTCTCCTCTTCCTCCCGTCTCTCCTCTCCCATTCGACCATATGTTTATTTCCCAGCAGGTAAAATTGTGTGAGTCAAAGGTCGACATGTGCAAACAGACTAATATTGACACAAGGTGGGAGCAGCACAGTGTGTGATGAGTGTATATATGTGTGGGTGTGTTTTCAGCCCCAGCTCCGTCCCTTGGCTGGAAACCAACCCCCTGTTAGCCGAAACCTCCCCCCCCTCTCTCTCCTTCTCCCGTCTCTCCATCGCCATGTCTCTCTCGCAGAGGGCGATCGAGGACAAGTGAGTGATCGCCTTCCTTGTCTTTCCTCGTCTCTGCTCGAATTTAAGGTTTGTTTAATGTCAGGGTTTGTTAACGAAGTGCGACCGGTCAGTTGCTAACAGAGTGGAGTGGAGGGGGGGGAGGTTAGATGAAGTGGGAGGGTTACATCTCGTCTTACAGGGATGTGCAGGAGGAGATACTTCCTCCTCAGCTCCTCTTACCACAAACTTTAAACACCAAAGACGGAGAGAGACGGACGGACAGAGACGAACTCTGCCAGCAGCTGCGCTTGATGGAAATAGATTAACAGTGAGGCTGTCAGTAGTCGTTCTGTTTCCACTGACATGTGAAATGTGAAGAACATTCTCTAAAACTTGCCAAAAGCAGGTGTGAGTCAGTGGGAGTTTGTCATTAGGGACACGAAGGAGCCGGAGATGAATAGACAAGTGAGTAACAACGTACAGGTTCAGTCAGGGAAGGTCGAGGGAACGAGTAGAAAACAAACTGGAGATGATTGAGCTCAGAATAACGCGATGTCTCCGCTTGTTACTTTCAATGTCTCATATCCACAGTGTCGGTCAGATTACAAATCTGATGTCAGGTATCTGTAAATCATGGTCAGACCTGCTCCGGTCCATTAGGAGGCGGCATTGTACCTGAAGCCAACTGATAAAAACACCAGAAGAACTTCTTCAAACTTAGGATAATGACCGTTGAGTTAGTGTTAGGTCACAACTCTACAAGTCAAATAAGAGTTTCCTTACTTTCACAGTGTCTCTCTCTCTCTCTCTCTTCCATAAGGATCATTCAGAGGTTGAACTGATCAGGGATCAGACAGGAAATGATCCCTGACAGGTGAGCCAATCACAAGCATCTGTGTGAAAACACCCAAGATGCATTGAATTGGCAAAATTAAATTTTGTTATATTTTCAACTTGTAGGAAATGCATTTTTGCCTCCTGCTGAGAAAAAATAAAGCCATATATATAAAATGGAATGCATGTTCCATTTATCTGCATATGGAGTAGGAGATACAACACAATACCAGGTGTGAACTGACTTATGATCAAATAATCCAGTTTAAACACGTCTACGGACATAAAATCTTCCTTTCTTTAGAAAAGCCCAACGAGTCATTTCCGTTTCCTTTAGCTGTAACTTTATCTCTCGTTGGCGTCCACCCGACAGCGTGATGGACATATTTCAGTCAGCACCAAAGTGGTCGGAGGCTCATAAATAACCAAGATGAGTTTTCTGATATCGGCCAGCGACGCCCTGCCTGTAATGAGTTTGTTGGCTGTCATTGGCCGACCGGCTGCACCAGATTGAAGGTGAAGGTCACCTCGCCAAACTCCACCCACCTCGGAGCTTCCAGCAATGTTACCAAACACTCCTCTTTGACAACATACTCCTTCCTGGCAAAGAACTTTGTCCAAACGGAACAGCCTCATCTATAATGACAGACACGCACACACACACACACACACACACACACACACACACACACACACACACACACACACACACACACACAACCCCCCGACCAGGAGAAGAGAGCTCTGATTGGTCGGCTATGATGAAGATGTCACTGTGTTTAGCTGCAGTCGGATTCGTGCAATTCAATTCGCTCGCTCCTTCTCTGAGGCCGAGCAGCGTATCCTTCCTCTAATACAATAATGTCACAGCTTTTTTGAGAGGTAAAATTCAATTACAGCAGGGCTCCATTCACACACACAGGCACACAGACACACACACACACACACACACACAGACACACACCAGTGGTCACGGCATTGTTGAGTCATGACAGCCACAGAGAGACATTTTCTTATTTTTAAGTTGTGCGACTGCATTTGACAAACACACACACACACACACACACACACAGCGAGGACTTGCTTCCTCCTGATTCGCTGACTTGCAGTTTGTCGCCCTGTCAGGCTAACGTTTCAGCTGTCAGATGTGAAACTGCTAAAATGGCGTTTTGGGGTCTTTTTTTTCTAACGCGGCAGAGAGGATCTAGTTTCCTTAAACTCAAATTTCATCTGCCTGTCCGGCTATTTGTCCGTCCACGTGTCCGTCCTCCTGACCGTCCTTAAAACGGGGTCATTCTGCCTCACACTCTTGACTTCACGTAAAATTTTAAAAAGGGAATTAAGGGAGGAGGGAAAAAGGAGGTTTGGAGGCCAGACTGGAAGGAAAGGAAGGAGGGAGGAAGTAAAAAAGGGAGAAATAAAGGAAAGAGGAAGGGTAAAGGTAGGGAATGAAAGAGGAAGGGGGCAGATGGAGTCCAGTGATGAATGAGAGGAGCAGAAAAGACCAGAATACAGTTCTTTGTGTTCCCCCCTTAACTCCGGGTTGTGTGAATGTAGGACGCTCACTCCTCCGCACTCTCTCCATCTTCTCGACTCCTCTCCCTCCTCAGTCACTGTGCAGCCGTCAGCAGATTCTCCCAGCATGCCGAGGGAGGCAGCCGAACGAGCGCGCTTCCACCAGCTTTTAATGAAGCGGCTTCAATCACTCGGTTAACGGTGAAGAGACAGAAAGAAGGAGGGCTCCTCTCATTTACACTAGGATGTAGAAATGGAGGATATCGTCGTGTGTGCACATCCAGTTCGTTCATTAGATGCTGGAACTGAAACAATCGATGAATCAGTCAAAGTAAAGATGATCTGCCTCCACTTTGATTATCGATTGATTATTTAAATTAAGTTCAAATAAAAACGAGACGTTATGAGACGGCCTCTCGGACCATGAACGATTTTCTTTATGTTTTGATGTTTAATTGAATAAGTTATAAGATGTAATGGTTGCAGCTCCAGTTAAATGCTGAGATGAAAATGTGCAGTTACTCACATATGATCAATATGTAACTTCAACTCAGGGACTATGGGATGTTATGGGGCTTGCATGCTAATGTTGACATGATGCAGACAGCATGTTTAAAATGTGACGAGAAGTTTAGCATGTTAACACAAAAAGACACTGAAGTGTGTGGGGTTATATTTTACGTCTGTAATAAGTTTAAATAGAAAAAAACTTAATGCAAATCATGATTCAGATTTTATCCAGAATCTTGCACAGAACCTCTGGGTCTAGATTTCAGTCTTGCAGATATTTTGGGTAAGTTTAGGATCTTTCATGGAAGACTTATGCATTTATTTAAAAGCAGTGAAGGAGAGACAGGACGTGGTGTGAAAGAGTAGCCGAATGACATGCAGTCCTGCCAACAGGGATTCGAACCGGAGACCTGGAGACCTGACACTGGTTCTGACACGTATACTCAAGGTGTACGTGTCAGAACCACGAGTCCTAGGAGTTGGCTCCAAATCCACCTGCTACAGGTTGACAGGACGATGTTGTTAAATCATAAACGATTCATTCCAGAACTTTCACCAAACCCGTCAGCCAATTAGCAGCAAGCATTTCCCATGACAAAGCACAATGCAACAGGAAATCTGACCCAGGATCAGTTTACAGTCGTTTTCAAGCTCGACTTCCCTCAAGTACAGGAAACTGAGCAGCTGGACGCACAGTGTACGAAAACTGATCTATCATCCAATACACCTGGAGGGGCTCGATTACACACACACACACACACGCACACGCACACACACACACACACACACACACACACACACACACACACACACACACACAGGTAATCTCCGGAGTCCAGATCAATCGAACCTGTAAATCACCTTTTGCATATCTCAGTGATTTTCTGATGATCTCTGGTTTCACTGGCTTCTTTCCAATCCAGCAACAACCATCACCTATTTCCTTATCCGTCCATCACCAGCTCATATATATATTTAAACTCCGCGACCTGTGATGAGTCACAGTGAAACTATGAGGTTTCAGTTGGGAAGCACAGACACACACATCCAGTCCGACAGCATACCTCTCTGGTGTGTCTTCATGGGAAGTGCCACCGGCTACAGATCTGTGTCCGTTAACAGGAACACATCATGTTTCCTCTCAACTGAAGGGACATAACTGAGGAAGGAGTTTCATCACCTTGGAGACAAACATCACACAGACTTCATCCTCAACCGCATCATGTTGTGTGGACGAGGGGGTTTCTTCACCACGGAGTCAAATCAAAACTCCTGACAACCAGTTCCCTGCTTTTTTATCATCAGCCTGATTGAACATTTGAATCAGAAGAAGAAAACAACAGTTCCCAGGTCTGGAACGACGCTTCCCTCCGTCAGACGCATGAACGCAACAATAAATCACCTCGACGAGAAACAGAAACTCAGACCTTCTGACCGGGACCTCGTTTCACCGAATCTGCACCGCGCAGCCGGCGATTTGCAACATGAGATCATTTACTCTCCATTTGTTCTGATGCTTTTCACTGATCAAAACAAATGTCATAACGGTGACGCACGGCGCCGCTGCCCCCGGAGGACTCGCAGATTTATGTGCAATTTGCAAACGACGATCATTTGTGAGAATGTGACATTTCTGGCAATCGGCTATTTTCAAACCTGAAAGCCCTTCGCTCAGGATGAAGTCCCAGAGCCGAGGCTGCGGAGTGAGAACGACCACGGCCTCATTCACCGCCACGGCAGATAAAACTGAGCTCAAAACAAATAAAGAGCCTGATGAGTAGAGAACGAACAGAAACAAACGCATGGTTCTGTGAATAAGACACAGACTGTGATACATGATGTCATGATTCATGGTTACAAAGTGGAAAGCTGTACACGGTGCGTTTGGTATTCCAGTGATTAGGTCATACATTGGAACACTGTTGTTAGGCAACGGCAACATGGAGACTAACATTAACCAATTCATTATAATCTTCAGAGGCTGAAAACTTAGCAAGAAAGGCAGTCAGGTATCGTTCTTGTTTTGTGTGTTTTACTATATGTTCTATTTTATTAAATAGTTTTTTACCTCTCTCTCTCTCTCTCTCTCTCTCTCTCTCTCTCTCTCTCTTCCTTTTATTCCTCCACAGGTACTTAAAAAAAAAAAATCTCTTTTCAATCTAAATTCAAACGATTTTTTTTAGAAGTCGTATTCAAATGTCTCGAATGCGGAAGCAGGCAAAGCTCAATTTGTCTGTTTGTGGAAACGAGTGCCAGCCTGAGGCGATTTTTTCAGAGGAGATAAAAAGTACAGAAAACCTGACAGCGCCCCTTGTTTCTATAACAACAGAAGATCGTTCAACTCATCTGTTGTGCTCCCTCGTGGGTTTTTTGTGAACTCGCTGAGCGCTTTATTAAGAACACCTCGCCAGATACTGGGTAGCTCTGCAAATGGATCCAACACATGCTTCGTGTTCCTGTTCTTTACTTTCTCAACAAAAAAAACATGTGGAAATACAAAACGTCTGGATTGTCTGGTATAAAAAAAGGGAAAAGAGGAAGTGTTTCTGAAGCATGAGCAGTAAAAAAGTTCTCCTCTCTCTCTCTGAAGATGAAATGATTGATGTGTTGTAACCTCGGAGCAGCAGTTTAATGTTGTCGTCCAGTGTCCGAGTGGAGCTCAGTGCGTCTGACGGCTGCATTACACTGTCACACTGTTTAACCGTGGCAATGCATCACTGTCATCTTACTGTCTGAGCGCACTCGTGCACGTCCACCCGGTTTCATCACACACACCCAGGTTCTGTGTTACTGCTGTTTCCCTCTCCTACATCAATGATGTCACCTGTGTTTCGTATCCTGATATAATTTTTATATGATCTGTACAAAATGTAAATAAAGAATGTAAATAAAAAATATTTGCATTATATAATATATGTGTTGTATCTGATCCGGCTCATGTTGCTTCCTCCTCCAGTTTGTCCCAAAAAACAATCAACAAAAATAAAAGGTAGAGGAATAGTGAAGTGAAGCTGTGTTATTGTGAGTTATATTTCTGTTACTAATCTTATGTATTGTGCTTATTTTAGCATCACAGTTCAGAATCTATGTGAGAGTTCGTATATTTTTGTATAATGTGAGTTAAATATAAAGTAAAAACACAGAACTTCAGTAAACCTACTGGTGCTTAACTCCACAAAACTCCGGCAGCGCTGTTTGAGTTGGACAAATATGACGTAGGACGGTGTGTGAGGAGCAGTGGTGGGGGTGTGGGGGGGGGGGTTCGATCTTGAGTTGTGTGACGCCTGATGTGAAAGCTTTCAAGTCGTAACCATGGGAACCTCTCTCATCTCTGACACTCTTGACAGAACGTGAACGCAGCGCTGGGACAAAACAAACGCCGGCGGACCAGCTGAACTGGTTTGGCGAAACCAGACCAGAGAGTCAGTGTGTCAGATAAACACACTCCTGTTTGAGAGTGAGTGTGTGTGTGTGTGTGTCTGCAGGAGTGTGTCTGTGTGTGCTCTCCAAATGAAGGATATGTCCTTCTCCTTTTATTGCTATAGTCAGAGTGTGTTTTAAATATTCATTGCTTCCCACTGAAGCCGGCGTTGCATTAAAATTCCCTTTGCAGCACTAATGGCTATCAGCCCGGAGGGGCGGGGAGGGGCGAGCGAGGTAAAAGAGGGAAGGAGAGGGAGGGAGAGGCGGAAGGAAGGAAGGGAGGAAGAGGAAAACAGGACAAGACAACCAGGGATTAAATACATTTGTTTTCTCCCGTACCAAATTAGTATTGACAGCGGCAGCCTCCTCTACTGCACACGCACACACACACACACGGCGAAAACCCAGCCATGTTGAAAATTAATTACTCAAGTGTATGTGAGGTGATACTACACACACACACACAAACAAGCAGCACACACAGCTCTCGTACTGTACACACACACAGAGAGAAACAAACACACCAGTGAAAGTGGCAGAGCTGGTTCTGCCCCTGCTGCTGCACAACATACTGACGGTTGAAAGGTTTGAGTATATGTGGGTACAACACACACACTCACAAACAGACACACACACACAGTTTGTCTGTGTATAGCTGCTCAGCTGTCGAAGGAAATCGCAGCAGGAGAGAAGGAAGACAAAGTGGCTCCATGTCGGCCACACACACACACAACACTCGGGATCCATCCCACCACCACAATAGAAAAGAGTCGAACTAGAATAGAATTTATAATTAGGGTCCAATCCCACCTTGAGTTTTGTCCGTGATAGAAATATCAGCCCTCAAAGTAAAAACCCACTGTTTTAATCGTCTCTTTGCTCTGTGACATTGTGAAGGTTTAAACTGGATTTAATGATATTTAATATTTAATATGCATTCAAACATTTCCTCTTTGTTGTCAGCGCTGTGGCATGTTCGACCGTCACACTACAGACCCGTGTCCTACAAACTACACTTTATAAAACTAACATGCAGCAGTAGCACGTCCTGAAGGAGACCTAATGCCACATCACATTTGCCATTAACACAATGTTTTTAATGAATGCATCTGACAAGTCTCAATAATGATGATACTGAATTAATCAGTCAAACGATCACTGGCAAAGTATTTAAATGCTTTTCTGCCAAAAACATCCAATCTTGCCAACAGCCGTTCACAGTGAAAACTGCATCATTACAAACTCCGAGGAGGTTATGTTGTCACCCACGTTTGTTCCGTTTGCCAGAAGGATTACAAAAAAAACTACGGAACTGATTTCCATTTAAAAGCGAACTCGTACATTTTAGCATGGATCCGAACAAACGAGCATCTTTGTCAAGTGTCTAATCTCATTAGATGTGTCGCTGCCGAACGCTCACGAAACAGTGAGTTGATCCAATGCAGTTCAAAATATGTTGAGACTTGTTTCACCTACAGTATGTACACATTTGTTATGGTTACACAACATGCCGAGCATTCATCTGAGCATTTGTTTTATTTTAGAAACAAGTCCTGCAGGCTGCACGGAGGGAAACCGCAGACTAAGTAAAGATGGACGACATAACAGCTCCGCAAACATGAGGCACAAAGTGTCCAGATTGCCCCCCTGGTGGCTGGCTGCAGTATAGGTCATAAACTCCACCTCCTCCATGTTCGCCGATGGGACATGGACCAAATACATTTTTGTCAATAATGGTTTCTGTCATTTTAGGTAGTTCTTATCACACTGATGTATGTTTTTTGACGTCTAAAGCGCATCAGAGATATATAAATCTTTTTGAAATGCAGAGGAAAAAGTTTGTTTTGTAAAATATCCACTTTAGTCCAATGTTTGCGTTAACATGTGTGAAGATTATTGGGGTTGTACGTCCGAGGTTGTATACAATTAAAAATTGTGTGAGTTTGTTTTCACTGGAACACTTCCTTCCTGCCCGACACGTTTTTCTAGTTGGGTTTTTGCTTTGAGAGACGACGAGGTCACGTCATCTTCTAAAACTCTGACCTCTGAACTTCTCCCGACGGGCTCAGTCGACTCTCAGCAGATGTTTTAGAGTCTTATAAAAAAATGGAGTTGGTGAGATTTAGCCGGGCTTTGTGAGGCTCGAGGAGAAGAAGCAGGACGAAGAGCTGCACGTCTTATAGTCTTAGGGACAAATCTACCCAGTTCTTCCATGTGGATCAACCAACTCGGGTCTGATCTCTTCTGACAGAGAGACATCGGAGACTCACAGGCAGGTTGGTGGGATCAGCCCACGTCTGGCTACTCATCCACTTCACAGAGATTTGAATTTAAAAGCAGGAGGAAAACAAATCTCGTCCGTCATCGTATGAGATGTTTCATCAGATGTTTGCCGTGACCTTCGACCTCCCCGCCACCGACTGCTGGCTGTCGAATCTAATCGTGGATGTGAAGGTGACTCCGCTGATATTAAACTCCACCCGACACCTGAGCGGACTGAAATCTCTGCAGCCGGAGCAGCGGGCGTTCGTTTTTCATTTCTACAGATAGACAAGAGGAGGCGGAGGAGGCGGAGGAGGAGTTCGGACCGCCGCCGCCGCTTCCTGCTGGAGGATGAAGAATGGGGTTGGGGGATGGGGGGGGTGGATCAGGTTCAGACACGATGTCCGGCTGATGAGCGGCTGATTTTATCGACTGCTCGACACGCGGCGAGGATCGAACAGCGGCTAAATATAGATGCAGGAGGACGGACTAGGACAAGCTGAGTGTGTGTGTGTGTGGTATGTTCAGGAACATGAGGCAGCGTCTTCAGCTTGTAAACATCAAGGCTGTAGCATCATCGTTAGCGTAGTGATTAGTAATGCTAACACTGGTGCTGCTAATGGGACGGACATATTAGGAGACATCAGCCGTCCTGGAATTATAAACGTTTCACTGTACAGTCTGCACAACTTCACTGCTGCACAAGGCCAATTCAGCTGCTTTTTAAAAGTGGACAAAGATTCACAGACTTCTCGAGATCCAACAGATTATCACAGACGCTGCAGGTTCATGTGGTTCACGGTGAATCTACAAGCAGCTTTGTTGCTTCTTTATCCGGCTAATTAAATACATAAAAAGCTCATTGTTCCGTGTTTGTGTTCTCTTCCTTTACAACAGTTACCTAAAGCCTCTCCGCTCGGCCATGTGGCCATGTTGGTTCTTATTGTGTGTCCTGGGGAGGAAGAGGAGGAGGAGGAAGTTAAGTGGCCATCCACTCCTCCTCCACCTGCTCCTATTCTACTCTTTGTCCTCTGTTTTCGACAAAAGTGGAGCGTCAAGACAAAGAGAGAACAACCCCCAACCTGAACCCCACCATCAATGTAGCTTCAAGTTAAACAAAAGATTCTGTAGATAATCATGCGGTAAGTTAAAACACATTTAATTTAATTATTGATTGTTATTATTTGAAGAGAAACACTTCAACTGGTCACCGCACATTAAAGAAAACTCAAACTTCAGCTTCAACAGTGCGTTTACACCAAAACTCAAACTTTCTTTTAATGCAGCCACCTATACTTTGATCACTGGTCACATTCAACTCATCACTTCAGCTGTTACCAGTGCTTCGTGAATGAGGATCAACTGGTCTGACAGCAGCTTAAATGAATCTTCACTTAAATGAATCTTCACTTAAATGAATCTTCAGTAACTCAACATTGAAAGAAACTGAAATATCTCAGGAGCGAAACACACGTTTTCATTAAAAAAAATATCTTTAGCATTTTGTGGTCACTGCTACAAATCTAATATTGGACGCGAGGGATGTCGGGAGTGAGGAAGATGAAGAGGAGGAAGAGGAGTCGCCGCTGCCAGCTCTCCTCCTGAGCAGCCTGTTGAGAAACAAATGGGCTCGACCACAAAAGGAAACCATTTGGATGAAAGGGGGATGTAGTTAGAATAGCAGGGGGCAGGAGGGGAGGGGGTTGTTAAATGTCTGAAGAAAGAAGGGTATGGTTGCAGTGGGGGGTATGGGGGGTAATAATGGGGTTGACGGTGGTAGTTCAGGGTGGATGAGGAGGAGGAGGAAGGGGTGTTGCTGTCAGACGTGGAGGTCAGGAGTAAAACCAGCGTGTGGTCTGGACTTCATTTGGATGTGGCTGCCTGTTTGAATGTGTGTGTGTGTGTGTGTGTGTGTGTGTGTGTGTGTGTGTGTGTGTGTGTGTGTGTGTGTGTGTGTGTGTGTGTGTGTGTGTGTGTGTGGCCTGTAAATGTCCTGGGAGCTGATATTATTAGCATTTGCAGGGAAGTAAAACAATGACATGAAAAGAAGAATTCTCCACAGTAAACTACAGGATATGGTTTATGTTGTAACTGTTGTGAAAAGAGTTATCGTCTCTCAGTTTTCAGTTTTTGTCAGAATATAAATCTCTTTTCCAAATACGCAGCTCTCAGACCTGGAGCCGGGACACTTTCCTGAACTTTTCTGGAGGAACTGTATTTACATGTTTCTGAACTTTCCCTGCCTGATTGCCAGAGGGCGTGTTGCTGACTGTTCAAACACATGACGGGCGTGAAACTGGAAGAACACAAACATCTCAGGATGAAGAAGAGGAGCCGTACACGTAGAAGACGAAGACGTCCACTTGGAAACACGAGGAGGTTCCAGATCTTTTGGTGATGAGGGCCGACGCCATAATGTATTTTATGAGGGTCAGGGTGTAAACAACAACACTGATGTTTCCACAGCAGAACGGTGAACTGTCATTGTGAAGTGAACTGAGTGGAAACAGGTAGTTTCTCAATGACATTCTGGAATTTTGTCGCTTGAATTTAAGTTTTTCTTCATCACAAGGTTTATTCACACAGCGGTAATGAGAAATCATAAATTTTTGACGTCTCAATTTTCTCTGAAATAGTTTCACACACAGTTTTATCATTAATTGTATTCATTATTTATCATACTTCATTCAGTTAAATAAATGTTGTGTATTTTAATTAATTAGCTACGTCATTAATTCATTCATAGACTGAACAGGGAGGTCGACTTAATGCTTAGAAACAGTGAAGCAGTGAAACGAGTGGAGGCTGGTTTGAGCTCGGGCCTGTGACGCTGCACAGGGTCACATGACTCATCTGGTCCCTTAACATGTCACTTATTTTACAGTTTTTAGCTGCATCTGAGGAAGGAGCTTTTCTCTTCTTAATTCTAACTCTCTGATTAGCTTTGTCAAATTCTCTTTACTCGTCCTTCATTAAATAAAACAGTGTGGTTATTCGTACCCTGGTTATTTCCTCCGCTGTGTGTTTAGAAACTGTACAGTTTTGATTCCTCTGCATCTTTGCCTCTCAAATCACAGAGGGTGTCGATTTGATTGTCTTGTTGCACAAACTGTGTTCCTGTCACACCAACCGGCCGTTGTTGCTGCTCAGATTGTTGTTCTGTCACTTCCCCCCCTCCTCCTCAGACTCATTCTGCTCAGCCCACATGTTAGATATTCAGATCCGACTGCGCAGCCTGTCAGGACGCTGCAAACTAAATCTAATTAGTCGTAGATTCACAAGAAAAAAAACGTCCGGGAAAAGAAGCATCGCGTTCAGCTTTGACGTCCTCAGAGTGAATGTGCTCGTTCCTCTGCTGTTGCTGTAATTCACAAGCTCCTCCCTCTGGCGTGGATACCCATAAAGAACGAGGTAGACCTGCTGGGTGATACTCGCAGCACTGAATTCAAACAGATCACGAGATAGGGGAGGACAGAGGGGGGGGGCAAGCCACACTGCAGGACACAGAAAGAGAGAAGAGCTGCTGAGTCATTAGAGACAGGGACAGACGGCCTCTGACTGAAAGCTCAGATCCTGTTGTCCCTTTTTAAATCCCACATATCCGCTGCTGCAGGACGCAGGGAGCTCCACCAGTCGCTCTACACGGGCCGTGAGGACGCACCCCTCGAAGTTCATGAATGCAAACAGCTCAAAACCTTCCACAGCCTCAGTCTGCGTCTTTATCAAATGCAAAATCGGAAAATAATCAACTTGGCTTTGTTCCAGATCAAATCACTTTCCCCGAGAAGAATGCTGCACAGATCTGAGCTTTTTAAAACACACATCCTATTGTTTGCATACGGTTCGGATCTATAGAACATGAATACACAAAAACAGCTTTTCACGCCTGTAATATAAACGATTTCAGCTCTTTTTCATGCTGAAGCGGCAGCTGACACTTCAGGCTGAGTGGCTAAGTCATGTCTAGAATAACTGTGAATGAAGCTCAGAACAAATCTGTGAACACAAACTGTGCAGATGGGTCAACAAATGGCTTAATCACACATGCAGCAGGCGTTCGTTCCCAAATCAGAGAGCAGAGCAGCGTTCAACAGGCGGAGCAGCGAGTGCGGAGCAGCGAGTGCGGAGCAGCGAGTGCGGAGCAGCGAGTGCAGAGCAGCGAGTGCAGAGCGCTCATTGACACAGAGCTGGGCAATAACATTAGTTCACCTCTACAAATACTCACATATATTAAACCGGTGCGAGGACATGAAAAATAGAAGATGCGGATTCTGTGAAAGTGGGGTTTGTGTAGTTTGAGTTTGAAATGTTACACAAATATATGAAAGGAAAAACATCAGGAATGAAGAATAAAAAACATTTATTACTTAATTATCTCTACTTCAAGGAAATGTGCAGACTTTAGTACAGGTCTGAAAGCAGCTTAAACCAGAAGCTGTGACAGGAAATCACCAAGTTCCTGCAGTGATCATGTTAAAATCACAACCTTTACGACAACTGCACCAAGGACGTGGTCTTAAACTGAACAACTACAACAAACTAACACAAACCAGAGACTTTAAAAAGCTTCAAAACTCCTCAACAAACCTCACGACGACGTTACACCACCACCGTCTCACCGCTGCACCTCTGACCCCGTCTGTCGGCCGCTCACTGAACTCTGACCTCCGCCACAGACGGGAATCCGTCACCGCCTGCCGACCGCCGCACTGGAGCGCGACCTTTAACCCCGTCACCTTCCCCAGGCCTCATTAGAGCGAGTGTCAGTGGGATGTGGAGGGGAGGCCGTGTGTTCGGAGGTTAGCGCCCATCCTCAGATCACAGAACTTTACAAGGCGCTCTATATTAAATAAATGAAGAGGTCAGAGGTCGGAGGTTGGAGCAGCCTGTTCTCTAATCGCTTTGAAAACCCGTCAGCGCTTGGTAAACAAGTCTGTCGTCCTGTCATGTGATTAATGAGATGATATAGATTAAAAGGAGCATTTAACTTTTGTCACGTATGACATTAACTATAAAATGTTGAATTTTATATATAATTACACCTGCACGTTATCTATATGTTTGTTATTGTTTGTGTGTGTTCAGTTTGACTAATTGACACTAAACTCGGACACACACACAGACGAGTGGAGAAAGAAACTGTGCACACACACACCGCCGGCGACAATTAGGCTAATTAATTCATTTGTGGGGTTCGAGTTTCAATTTCATCCGTTTAAACTGGATAATTAACAAGCAGCTTTCAGGGGGACCTCGCATTCATTTTGATAGAATCACACAAATATAAACACAACTATTTAGACTCCCCCTTCCTGTTTACCTGCCGGGGTTAATGAATTGCGATCGTTTGGGGAACGGACTAATCACCAAGTCCCACCCACGCCCGCTTCTCATCAGCTATTGGACGACAGTGAGATTGACAAGTCGTCAATCCTCCTGAACCTGTCGAGTCTCATTACTGGAATAACAAACTTATTTTGGATATTGTCACGTGTACAGCTTTTCTTTAACTCCCTGCAGGTTATGTCAATATGGGTTATATTCATTTTAAATAGTTTATATATCTGCAGAGTTTGCTTTGTACATTGGTTCTATTGTTTTATATTTATATATATATGTATACATACACATGCACTTGCTGTCAGATGTCGTCTACACAAGTTAAATTCAGTTCACAACACATTACTTTGCTTTGCTGAGTTTTCCAGCCTCTGAATCCGACTCTTGTTATCGCTGCTGCCCTCGTTTTGGTTTGAAAAAAACTGAGACTTTTCTTAAACGATGACGCAGACGGATGTCGGTTGAAGTCTTGGTGTCTCGCTCTGCTGTTGGAGCAGTGGGGGGTGGGGGGGCAGTCACATGTCTGTGCTCAGACATGTGACTTAGTGTCTTAGTCCACACATCTCCTATATGAGACACATCTTCAAGAAGCTCAGAGCCTGTGAGACCGAGTTCAGGACAAACACAAATATGACACAGATAAAATCTACCACTGAATACATCACACACTGGCGTCTTTGCTCAGCGGCACTGCGGCAGGCTTACAGCCACTGCTGTTGCTGCAGAACAAACTCCGCAGGCTGCTGAAGCTGAACGCAGCATGAAGCTCTCCCCTCCGCTGACCTCTCAGGGTCAGCCCGAAAAAGCTCGGCCAAAAAACCATCCCCTTCCCACAATCCTCCTGGGCGAGCGGGAGGGGTGGAAACAGCGGGATGGAGAATAAGAGGAAGATGAAAGAGAGCAGAGGAGAAGCTGCTGGTTTCACCGCCTCATTACTTGGGTGTGTGTGTGTGTGTGTGTGTGTGTGTGTGTGTGTGTGTGTGTGTGTGTGTTGGTGAGTGACAGGTACTCAGCTTGTTACCCAGCATGCTGTGGGGGTTAGTGAGGTCAGAGGTTGTGGGTGGCAACTTCCTGTGCATTAGCAGGAGAAAAATAAAAAGGCCCTCATCAATCACCCAACACCTGGTCGCCGCAGGCAACGGTAACTAGGAGATAACCAGGACCACCTGCAACAGCGCAACGCCAGGAGCGCCACAGGGTCGACCTCCGACTCCCGGAGAGGAAGATTTTACTTTAGCTGGCTGAATTACAGTGAAACTCAGACGTCACCTCGTCGCGCTGAGTCACTGCAGCAGCATCGGACGCTAGGAAGTGGGTCAAGTCCACGTACTGTACTCCTGAACGTCTTTGTCATTATGAAATCCAAGGTTTCAGGATCATTGACATTCATTCAGTCACAGCAGGACGCTGACTCAGACGCTTTCAGAGCTGCAGCGTCTCTGGTCTCTGTGAAACCACCGCTCCTCATTCTCATGTTTCACTTTTTCTTGTCTTCTATTTCTCATGTTTCCTGCTTTTATCACACAACCTCTATTCTCTGCAGGATTACATGCAGAGTATCAATTGTGTTTTCATTGTGTTTTGATGCTCTAATTAAAATCTCTGAGAATCCGAAGCAGTGATGATTTACTTGGTGTTCACTTCACTTTTTGATCTGAAATTTGCATCTGTTTTCTGAATAATGCGTCGGCCTGTAGAAAGTGGCTCCGCCAACGATAACACAAAGAAGAAATAACGTTGAAATAATTTAACATGCTTAACGCTTATAGGCATCAAAAGCACAGCTTGTACAGCAGATACTGTGTTGCTGTCAAAGACATATTGGATTTTCTGTTTTTCTTTCCTCTAGTGTTATATATATTTTTTCCGTAAGCGGTAAAGCGAGCGTCTCTCCGGCGCACTGAAGCTCCTGAAACTGCTCATCAGTCGCCGGGGGTGATACCTCTACATTATCATAATGTCATTTGGATTATAAACAGCTAGCAGCTAATCTGACCTGCCCCCGAGCAAAGCCAGGGGCTGCGTTCAGCCTGAACAAAACGTATATTTCAGCATAAACAGTGGTGCGTTGAACACCGTTGTGAAACGCAAATGTTACAACTTCTTTCTTCGCCGCCTTGTTAATCTCCACCAAACGAGAGCGACCTTGCAGCCTGTTGACACCATTTTAAACCCATTTAACATGTCTGAGGTGACCGTGCTCCCGGTAAATGAGAGGCCAAAGAGTTTGAGACAGAGGCTGAAGAGAGGAGCTGCAGCGAAGGACAGTCTGAGGAACGTGATGTTTTCTGAACATTGGAGCATGAAAACATTTTACAGTCCTAATGTGAGCAGAACGTGTTTACCTTTTGTACAAAGCAGAGGTAAACACCACAGCGTCTCTTCTCCTGTGAACTCTCAGTTGCTCAAGTGCTTTGCTGAATCACGCTGGAAATGTGTGAGCTGAATTTGTAGAAGAAGTTGATTTTAAAGTCGAGCATTGCTGTTCTGTTCTGAGTGAAATATGATTTTCTGTGCTTGGAAAAAAAAAAAGGGTTTGTACAGCCGGACAACAAGAGGCTGAAGACTCATCATTTATTTGTGACAGCTTCACACACACACACACACACACACACACTCATGCACAATCACACACAAGCCGCTCGATCAACAACATCCACGGTTCAATCATTCAATCAGATCTCTGCTCAGACACACCAGCTCTGACCTGCTGCTCATTGTGAGTGTGGGAGTTGGGTTGGAAACAAGATTATCGACCAACAACTGTAACACACACACACACACACACACACACACACACACACACACACACACACACACACACTTCCCTCCCCTCCATTAGTCTGTCGATGATGTGCTATCTCCTCATCCAAACGCCCACACACACTCACACTCATCACGGATGGATAACTGTTCCAGGCCAATCAATATTCAGATTCCCCTCGAGCCTCCCAAACACGTGTCGCTCATGCAGTGTGTGAGTCCTGTGTGTGTGTGTGTCTGTGTGTGTGTGTTATATGTGTGTGTGTGAGTGATGTGTGCTAAGTAACCCAGAAACTCGGGTCCAGAGTGTTTGTCCTGGTTTACATGTTAACCCAGTTGTTCCTCGGTGATCACAGATCAATAGCAGCAGCAGGTTGCAGGTTCGATTCCACTGGTAACACAAATAATTTTAAAAAAAACTGTTCTTCAGCCGCCATTTTGAAATCACTACTGTTATTTAGAGCTTCTGGTTTAATTTTTTCAAAAGTAATAGTTAAGTCCGTAACTACAGATTATTTTTAGTTTTAATGAACCTGCCATTTACTCCAATTGATCAGTTGTTTTGTTATATAAAATGTAAGAGAATAGATTCTGTGCTGAAAGGCATCATGGGAAACATATGGAATCACACACACTCACACACACACACACACACACACACACACACACACACACACACACACACACACACACACACAATCAACCTGACAACATCAACCAGGACAACACTGACACGAGTCACATCCGTCTGTCCGTGACGACACTGTGGGGAGCCTCGCACAAACTACAAATCAACACACAAAATCATAACTGCCTGTCACTCCCCCAGTATTTCCAAAGTTTTCGGGTCAAATCAATAATTAAATCGATTAATTACCGAGTTTCCCTCTGGAACTTCGTGCTCAGCCACACAGATTGTGATGGATTTCAACTTGTGATCAATAAAGTTAGTGGATCACGGCGTCAACAGCACAAACATGTGGCATTTGCTTTTGTTTTTCACTGAAGTTTAATATTTTATTATTTATAAAATATGTTTTTGTTGTTTGAGTTTGTTACTGTTACTTCATAAAGTGTAATAACTGCTCTTAAAGATTAAACTTTGACATGTGTTAAACTTATGGTCTTGTGTGTTTGTCCGTTGTTTCCCTGCAGTTTGTAGTTTGGTAACAGGTGGTAACTAGTTGGTTGCTATGGCGTTAGTGAGTGGTTGCTATGGTGTTCTGGGTATTTCCAGGTGGTTATTAGGTAATAACCCCCGGAAAGGACATCTCTAAAGGTTTATTGGCCTGTTCTTATTTTATTTTTCCTGTTAAATGTTAAATTATATTTTTTTGTACATCGTATTTTTCACCATAAAGGTTCAAATGCCATTTCAAAATCTCAAAACCATCTCCACACTTGCAAGTCTCCCGAGGAAACGCTGAGTGTTTATATTTTCTTGGCCTGGAAGTCTAATTGAAATAAGTAAAGTCTAAAAATACTGCAGTGATCTTATAAAATATTCACCATGTTATGTAGTTGTTAACTTTTTTCCAGTTTACCTCTAAAACCCCTGAATCCAGAGGAAAAAAACACAACGTCTGACCTCGGCACGAAAAAAACTTAATTATCATATAACATCGTCCAAAAAACATCCAGACTGTGCGGCTGAGCTACAGTTTTACGACTTCATGACCCGTGCTCTCAGCCACGCGGACTGTCCTTCCTCCAGGCAAATATTAGCATTGTAAATGTGAGTGGTCACCGGGCAGAGCAGTAACTCTTCACCGGAGCGCCGGCCGAGCTGCTGATGACGTAGAAGACAGAAAGAGGAAAAAGGACAGAAAAGAGGTGACGCCAAGGAAACAGGAAGCTCACAGCGGCATGATGTAACACACACACACGCACACACACAGAGACACACACACACACACACACACACACACACACTCCCATCAGACTCGACAAATCGATGGTGGCGTTTGCTCAAAGTGCGACCGAGTTTACTCAGAGTGACACTGATCAATTCTCAGTTTACTCTGGAGTTTAGAAGTTCTAACAGAGGAGTGATTATCAAAGAGGACGACAAGGAAACACTTTAAACATTAGAACGTGATACATCCTAATAAACCCGTTTAAGATGAATTCTCATTCCTCATATTTGTATGTCAATAAAATCTATGTATAGAAACCACACTGGTTGGCGGATGCACACAACAGCACTGTGGCTACTTTCCTCTTCAGCTTGTTCAGTTTCATCCGCAGCTGTTTTGAATTCAAATCCAGAACTTCCCAAACTTTTCATGTCCGACCTTCCACATTCGACTTGTTTTAAATGGAAGAGCCAGATATTTTCGAACACACTTGTTAATCATTTGCACAAGCAGACTTTCATGTTCATCACACGCTGCACAGGTGCTTTTACTGCGAGGCACATAACGTTTTCTATGGGGGGAAAAAATTAGGAAATTAGTTTCTGCTAATTCTCATCTTTCTGAACGTCGCAGTACAACACAATGAGCAGCCTCTGCTGACAGAAACAATGACCGCTCATCCACACACAACACCAGGGCTGCATCCCAAATATTTTATCAGTAGTCGGGCACACGTTGGTCCTGTCAGCGTCGCTTTCAGACAGGGGGAAGCCTTCTAGTTCTATCTTCATCTCGTCAAAAACTGGTGCCTACATTACCCACAATGCCAAAAAGCTCATTAGCAGTTTCAGCTAACATTGGGGTGTCGCAGCTAATGTAGCGTCAGGTGTTTGTTTTTTAATTTGTAGTCTTTAAAACATAGACTGTAAATAAAGATGGACGACACGACGGCTCCCAAAAGTGAAGCCAAAGCATCTCGATCGCCCCCTGGTGACTGGCTGCAGAATACGTCATAAGTCCCGCCTCCTCCATGAGGGCATATGGGACACGGACCAAACTAGAAATTAAAAATAAAAGAACGCGTTAAATAAATAAATCATCGCTTTAGGACGTTCTCAAGTGCTTCTGATAAGTTTGGTGTTCATTCGTTATTTGATGAAGCTTTAAAAATACGGACTGAGACATAATGATTGACAGCTGACTCGTGATTGGTCAAGTGTGTGTATCCACGCTCTATCCCACGATCACTACTGCAAAGACTCGTTAAGGCAGAACTCGTATCTGGGGTATTTTGGATTCATTTCTCGATAGTGTTTGGAAGTGGAGACGTGTCGTCCATCTTTATTTGCCGTCTGTATGTTGGACTCAAGCTCCATCACATTAAACCGTCTTCACACGGCTCAGTTTGATGACAAAGTTTTACATAACTTTTTGAATTAGTTCTGACTGGGTTGGTTGTTTTTGCCAAACTCACACAAAACAAATATAAAACTTTGATAACATACAAAAACAGCGAGTGGTGCACGATGTCGCAGCATTTAGAAATTCATGTTTTATAAATTACAGACACAACAGTACGGCTGCCAGTACGAGATCAAACCACAACCACAGCCAGAGAAGATTTTTCACATTCCAGACTTTCCTGAGACTTTCTCATTTGAAAAAGCTCCAGTGCGCCTCGGATCGACAACATCGCACCTCATCGACAGGCTGGAGGTCGAAGGTCACGGGTCACAGCCTTCAGACAAAAGACGAACAAACATTCCTGAAACCCTGAGAGCGACGATGACGACGGGGGAGAGGAAGAGCCGAGGACCGAGTGTGTCGCCCTGAAACCAGAGCTCATTTAAAGTTAATCAGGCACGCTGCTAACTTCTAACTTATTTAAATCTGCTGTTCCTCTCCCTCTTCAGGCTTCCTCTCTTCACTGAGCGCAGCGAGCAGAGTGATGCAACAACAGCTACATCACCGATACCTCCATTACACCGACAGCACAACGCACACACAGCTGCCCCGAGTACCCAGCAGCCATTTGTGACATTTCAAGAATTACACGAGCCAAAGAAACCTGACTGCAACAGCCTGACTGCAGAGATTTCAACAGAGAAGTTTGACTTATCGTCCATATCGTTGTTTAGAAATATAGCAAAAACTTGTGTTTTGATCAGTTTCATCAAATAAACACTTTACGCACTAGTCAACAAATCGGTGTCTTTGTAAAATCTCAATAAATAATGCAGGAACTCAATTAAATTCAGTATTACAGAATCAATAAGACATAAAGACAAAGAGATTGATTAACTCTGCCAATGAGCTCATGTTTTATCAGCCTTTGTTTGATTTCCATGGAAGTTGGTGGAAGGCCAGATGTGGAAGAAACCATTAAATGTTGGAGTTGATCCAGAAGAGTGGGCAGATTGTTTTTTTGTTTCTTTACTTTACTTTTTACTCTTTACTTTTCTTTAACATAACAAGATAAGAGCACCAGCCTTGGGGGAGGTGCCTGTCCAGTATTGACTTTAAGATTATTCTCATGTCACAAGCAAATGTGATGTAAGTGGACTAAGGTTTAATAACCTTAGTTAACTGCACCATTCATGAGAATATCAAAACTTTTAAAATAAACTTGTCATTTGATTTCTTAAGTCATGATCTCTTATCTCCATAATTCTAGGCCATTTCATTCAAAGGGTGCTTATATGTAAAGATATTAAAAACTTAATTAAGGTATATTATCACGCAATAAAAATTCAAAAGGGGTCAAGGCAAAGTGCAGAGGTCAAAGGTCAAACCAAGGAAGCATCTTCATGACCTCAATCTGAAGTAAGGAGCCGTCAGTAAAACACAGCAGCAGCGAGTCAGGATTCAGATGATGACAAGAAATAATGAGATGACTACGCTCTGTACACTTCACCTCTAATGCAAACACACAAGACACAAGACACAACACACACCACACACACACACACACAACACACACACACACACACACACATGACCCACTCACCCGCCTGAGTGGCAGTGGAGGCAGTTAAATGTTTCTCTGAGGCGTTTAGGGACTTTCTGCCTCTTCCAGCTGTCAGAACCAAAACTGAATGATGGACGATGATTGGCTGTGGCTGCCAAGCGTGCATGTGTACACACACACACGCGCACGCACTCACACACACACACACACACACACACACACGCGCGCACGCAAGCACGCACACACACACACACACACACACAGACACACACACTTTCCTGGAGCTGCTGGTGAAATATTCAGTGCTGCACTCACTAAAGGCAGCTCATCTGCCTCAAGACATTTACACCTCATTTTGCCAATTTAGTGTGGCATCCCTCCTCTAGCTCTACACACACACAGACACACACACACACACACACACAGCGTAGAGTAAAGCTAACTAATTCTAGCCTCAGTGTACTTCTACACTAAACCCACTCAGTAGTTCTCTGAGGCGGCACTCATAGCAAAGCTAATCGCAAAGCTGAAATACACACAGTCTCTATCACAACACACACACACACACACACACACACACACGCTACTGAACTGCTAACTGAACACAACACATGCTAACAAAGCTATTAAACTGCTAACAAAACACTTTACCTGCTAACCAAGCAAATTAACTGCTAACTAAAAAGATTCCCTGCTAACCGAACAACTGAAACGCTAACCGAGGACATGACTGCAAAACCAGCTATTTGGGTGTTAGCTTAACACATTACCTGCTAACCGACCAACCAAATAAACTGCTAACAAAACACATTACCTGCTAACCGAGCTGCTAAACTGCTAACTGAACACAACACAAGTTAACCAAGATACTAAACAGGTAACAAAACACGTTACCTGCTAACCACCCAACCAAATAAACTGCTAACAAAACACATTACCTGCTAACCGAGCTGCTAAACTGCTAACTGAACACAACACATGTTAACCAAGATATTAAACTGCTAACAACACACGTTACCTGCTAACTGCACAACAAACTAACCTGCTAACTAATATACAGGCTGACCAGCATGTTCCCTAACCTGCTAACTAATATACAGGCTGACCAGCATGTTCCCTAACCTGCTAACTAAGATACAGGCTGACCAACATGTTCCCTAACCTGCTAACTAATATACAGGCTGACCAACATGTTCCCTAACCTGCTAACTAATATACAGGCTGACCAGCATGTTCCCTAACCTGCTAACTAATATACAGGCTGACCAACATGTTCCCTAACCTGCTAACTAATATACAGGCTGACCAACATGTTCCCTAACCTGCTAACTAATAAACAGGCTGACCAACATGTTCCCTAACCTGCTAACTAAGATACAGGCTGACCAACATGTTCCCTAACCTGCTAACTACCCACCCTGAAGTGTCACCAGGTTGAACTCACCTGTGAAGCAGCACCAGGGCTGTTAGCTAACAGTCCACAGAGTTCTCCACAGAACCCAGAGAACCCAGAGAACCCAGAGAACCTGTCACTAACTCAGTTACCAGGGGGCGGGTCAAGTGGGACCTTGAGATGAAAGTTTGTTGGGAACTGACCAGAATAATTAGGACCCGCCTCCTGGGGCTATACGGGTCAGATGCTTGCTCACTGATTGGCCAGCCTGAATTCAAGGTGCACCTGCAGCCAATGAGAGAGCGTTTCACCTGAGCTCATTTCCAACCTGATGCTCCTCATCAACGTTTATACATATATATGTGTTATTTTTTTTATTTTTGTCATTAAACAACACAGGAATTAATATATGAAGAGGAAACAAACAGGAAGTGAAATGAAAAACAACAACAATATGATGGATGAAATGAAAGATGCTTTATTTTCTGCTTGTTACAGCTCTTTGTTTCTGTTTGACTGTTACGTTACTTTTGTAAAACTAAAATGTAATTATCAATCTGATAATTATTATTAAACCAACACACGTGCGTAGCTGTGCGCTTGACAGGGCCCCGCATGATTAAAGAGACACTTAACCTTTATGACCAGTTTCATAACGTTGATATAAACTGGGACACAGTGTGACAGACGTGGGAGTGAAGAGGCCAAAGACCAGGACTAATGAAAGATGATCTTGGGAACGCAGGAAATTCAACCGACCCTGGGAAATCAAAGTCATCGGGTGTCACGGCCTATGCTGCCTCCATTTTAATTATAATGTTTCTTCCATATCTGTCTCCTGCAAGTCGCCCATTGTTGTAGCTCCAAAAGGCAAACAGTGATTAAACCCTATTTTGACAAAACCCATTATAATGTAAAACTGAAATCTGCATATGTCCTTCGATTCACCTTAAATTTGACTTTTAATGTGATTGTTTTATTTTTGCATTTTAAAAAATCAGCGTAAAGAGCAAAGTCACACAGGAAATAAATCTCCACTTCCTTCCAGATACTCGAGTGTTTTTCTTTCTTTCGTACTTCAGTCGTCTGTGAACGTGTTAATCAATCAGTCCTTTCAGGGAGTTTAACAGCAAGAGGAGTAAGTAAGACTCATAGTTCAGTCTTTAAAATGGTTGAAATGTTCATCACAGGATCCCAAACACCACTGTCTTCAAATGTCTCATCTTGACTGAACAACTCTCCAGAACCTCGAGAAGTTTTCACTTCACGATGACATGAGCAGGAGCTCGTCTCATCGGAGAAGCTGTGACCAGAGATTTTGGCCTTTCGCCTCGATACAGGACGAAGTATGTGGGGAGAACCTGTTTCATTGACTGAGCACAAACAGGATTTTGTGATTTCAGGCAGACAAACGAACACGCTGTGCCGATCAGCAGTCGGTCCGCACGGCGGCTCCGTCAGACCAAACTACCCAGCAGCCCCTGCAGCAGCACGCTGACTCTCCATGTGTTTATTTATTAGTTTGCTGGGAATGCTCCATTGGCTGCTCGGCCACCCGCGACATCACATAAGGAGCCGGCGGGCGCACCGAACGGGCACCGGGACGGAGGACACGGGGAAGGAGATGAGTCCGGAGAGGTTCCCACACACACACACACACACACACACACACACACACACACACACACACACACACAGTGTTGTCACAGAAACACACGGCTTCACAGCATGACCCCAGGCTGTATGCAAAGTGTAATGCAAACACTGGTAATGTGTGTGTCTCTGTTTGCGTCGCTCCTGCCTGCCTGAACATGTATCGACTCCCAAAAGAAAGAAAGAGGCTCCTTTCTGCCCGACCCCGCCTCGCTATCACGCCGTCAGCGTTACCGTGACGACGCTGACAGGCGGCAGAGAGCGACAGTTTAAGTGGTGTTTGAGTTTTCCAGCTCGGCTTCCAGGTGTGTCGTCAGTCCATTCATCTCTCTGTTGTCACCTATTGTGTATTCTCCATCATATTATCTGTTTTCAGTGTAGTGACAGCAGGTGAGGCCACGAAAAAACACACACACACACACACACACACACACACACACACACACACACACACACACACACACACTCGGAGTCTTGAAACCTTCAAATCTTATTAACAAACCTTCAGAGCGACAGTTGTGGATTAAAAATGGATCAGGATTCAGCAGCTGCTCGGCCTCTTTTCTGCTCTGATCATTCTGGAAGCAGATTTCATTGAGATCCGTGTGTTCGTGTGTTTGTGTGTTTGTGTGTTTGTGTGTTTGTGTGTTTGTGTGTTTGCTGTGGACTTTCTCTGACGCCTCCGGGGACTTTTAAAACAGAATTACTGAACCACACGATGGAACCGTTTGGAAAACCGCTGAGCGAACTTCTCCCGGGGAAAAAACAAGTTTGTGTTCGTATTTTCAATTTTCACAAAATTACTGCTGAATATCTTTTATGTAACCTAATGAAATGCTTTAATTTTGTACAAATATTATGAAATTTCTACTTTTTGAAGGTTTCTTATGACATTAGGGCTGAAACAAATCAATATTGCCTAATAAATTTACAAAACTGCTAGTTAGCTGCTAACTGAAGACACCCCTTGTTGTTTGAAAAGTGTTTAAACTGCTCAGTTTAAGATATTAAAATGTATTTTTCATGTCCATGACTCAAAATTAAACATATTATCTTCATATATTATTTTAAAAAAGGTTGAAATTGGTGAAATTTGAAATATTTTTCCTTCAAAAGAAATAATTTTCTGTCGATGAGCGTTAGACGGTGTTTTCACTCAACTCAAGCATTTGAGTTCACATGACCATTCAGGTAAACTGGTCATGTGATGTAAACAGGAAGCAGATTGTTCCTCTGCAGTTGGTTGCAGAGAATATGAATGAGGAAAAGGTGAAAAATAAGAGATTTTATTTATGCTTTACGTTCCCGGCTGGTGGTCGAGTCACGTGACTGATGAGAACCAATCAGGAAGAGAACGTGGACCTTTGCGTCTGCTCGTCCAGACTAAAACTCAACTTTTTAAAAACTCAATCAAACAGGAAGAAATAGTCTGTGTGTGTCAGGAACTACTTCCAGAGGCGGATTAATCCACATTCAGAGCTGTAGTGAGGATTTGGATCAGCAGCGCAGTGCGTGTGGAACTGAGTCAAAATAACCAGCAGCATGTGAGTTCATGGTGATGCACATGTGACGCAGTGGAACAGCGGGTCCAGCGAGGACCACAGCTCCACGGCTCCATCGCTGTGTAATTGTGGGTCGTCCACTTATTGACATATTTTCTCAATTCATTTCCATCATTTTCTTTCAAACCAACAATTAACGTAATGAATAAGAGCGCAGTGAGGACATCCTCCTGTTGGTTTAACTCTCAGATCGATTCTGATTATCAGAGACACTGGAGATGTTGTTTGTTGGTGTTTTCAGCCGCTCGGAGCTGTCGGAGTG
Source organism: Hippoglossus stenolepis (assembly GCF_022539355.2). NCBI lineage: Eukaryota > Metazoa > Chordata > Actinopteri > Pleuronectiformes > Pleuronectidae > Hippoglossus > Hippoglossus stenolepis. The sequence continues at coordinate 26,762,774 of NC_061489.1, read as the reverse complement.
CGTCGGAGCAGATAAACTGTCCGCTGGCGTCTTCGGAAAAAACCAACATGAAGAAGCAGAGCCGTGCTCGTTTGGGTTCTGACAAGCGGCTGAAGAGCGAAGATGAGCGCTGCTGTCCGACAAACGCCGACGCAGAACAGATTTGTTATTTTCTGTTTCTAAGCTTCTGCAGCGGCTTTAACAGGATTCACACAAACCTTCAGGGAAATTTTCATCCCCGGGAAGAAAATAATTTCCAAAAGGAAGGGAAGCGAAAGAAAAAAGGAAGAAATACTTGCAGATGTGAAACGTCTGACCTCAATCCTCTAATTTAACCTCAGGAGATTAGGACAAACCACTAATCCAAACAGAGAGAGGGAGAGAGAGAGAGAGAGGAGGGCTGGGGGGTCAGAGTCCTGATTTCTGATGTATTATCATGTATTTTAGTCTTATTTGTATTAAAGTATATTGTTCTCAATGATCAAATCTCTTGTTTGTACCAATAAAACAGATTGAAGTGAAATTAAAATAAAGAAAAGATGAAATGAAAGATGACAAGTTGAGGTCAGCCAGAGGATTAGAGCGTAAGAGGGAGAGAGAAACAGCTGCTCACACACACACACACACACACTCACTCACACACACACAGACACACACACTCACTCACACACACAGACACACACACACACACACTCACTCACACACACACACACACACACTCACACAGGACACAGACACACACTACTCACACACACACACACACACACACACACGGACACACAGACACACACACTCACTCACACACACAGACACACACACACACACACACACACTCACACACACACACTCACTCACAGACACAGACACTCACTCACACACACAGACACACACACACACGGACACACAGACACACACACACACACACACACACACACAGACACACACTCACTCACACACACACACACACAGACACACACACACACACACACACACACACAGACACGCACAGTGCTGCATTTGAGGACTGGACTGAAGCCTCCTTAAATCCCTGAACGAAGATCTGAACTCACTGATGCTTCACATCAAACATTTATAGAAATAAAAAATGTGAAATAAATGCACTGATTCAAAGGGTGAGAAAAAGTCCTCAGTGTCACTCATGATGATGATGATGATGATGATGATGATGATGATGATGATGATGATGATGTATGTGACACAAAGTTTAACACCTTTGACCAAGTCGTTCTCAGTGGTTCAACAAGTACTTCAATATTCAACTAAAAGTCCTCAATTTAAACTTTGAAAAAGTACCAGAGCACTACTAATACTTATTGTGCAAAATTTATATTTCATAATAATAAAACAATCCATCTATTATCTAATCCATGTTTATACCTCATTCACATCTACGGTCAATTTAGAGATTCCAATTAACCTAAAGCCCATTAAACAAGGCTGAACCAGGAATCAAACCACGAACCCTCTTGCTGTGAGGTGGACCCGTGCCACATCAATGTACATTTGATTATAATTTCATATTCAAAGTTAAAATAAAGTTATATTATTTTAAAAACTTAACAGTCGAGACAAGACCCAAAAACTATCCGCTGAGGAGCTGCTGAGCAGAACCCTGACGATGAGGAGAGTTGAACGGGAGGATGAGGAATGTGGAGGAGATAAACGCAGCGAGGCGATGAGAGAGCGAGATACAGAGAGAGAGGAGGTGACGAGTGTTTCCCATCCAAACAGACACGGAGGGAAAACGCCTCGTAAAGAACGACACCCTCCTCTTATCTCCTCTCCACAGTCTGAGCACAGGAAGCAGAGGTGGTTCAAGGTGAAGAACGAGGCGGCCATACTAAATACAAACCAGACAGACAGAGGGAAGGAGACGAGAGGAAGAAGAGGAGAGGAAGAGGGGAGAAGGAAGGAGAAGATATGAGGCGAGAAGAAAGGCAGGAAGAGTAAAGAAAGGAAGGAAGGAAAAGAAAAAGTACAAGAAGGAAGGAAGTAGAGGAAGGAAACAGGACAGAAGGAAAGGAGGAGGAAGAAGTGAAGCAAAAAGTAAAGAAAGAGAAGAAATGATGCAAATGAAGGATGTGAGGAAGGAGAGAAGACAGCCCCCCACACACACTCACTCTATAAAACCTCTGAGCTCAGCTGACCGCTACGTCATTTTCTGCCTCAGCGCTGAAGCAGTTAACACACACACACACGCACACACACACACACACACACACACACACACACACACACACACAGAGACATGCACGCACTTCTGCCAGTCATAAAATCCCTGGACCCTGCAGGGCAGAGCGTGACGAGGGCAGAGGGCGTCCCAGTCTCTGTGTGTGTGTGTCTTTTACTGTGTGTAATGGTGTGTATTAGTGTGTGTTGGTGTGTGTTGTGTGTGTTGGGGAGACAGAGACATATAAAGTAGCAGAGGGGTAAAGCAGTGTTTATAGTCTGCAGTCTGAAATCCTGCTGCACGAGCGGAGGAGTTGGACGATGAAGATGATAAAGACGAGGAAGAGGAAGATAAAGGTGACGAGGATTACGAAGATAAAGACGAGCATCACTGTGTGTGAGAAGGTGGTTGTCGTAAAGAGGAGCGATGAGAGATGAAAATGATTCATGCGGCTAAAAGAATCATAAATCATAAATTTATGAACGACAAAATTATTCAAGCTCAAGGTCCACTGACGAGCTTTCTGTGCGTCAGAGTCTTCCTCACTGGAACGAGGAAGGCTGAGAATGGCTGAGCATGAGGGATTGTGGGCACTGAGAGTGATGAAGATGAACGCGAGGAAGGTGGAGGACAGAAGGATGATAGAATGATTATAAACTGAGGACGATGGAGGTGAGGATGGAGAAGAGGATGAAGATGCAGATCACATCCTCGTCTTCAGAAACGGACCCGAGCCGACACCACGGCGCCGACCTGACACCTCGCTGTTAGCACAACGTAGCACAACGAGCTAACATCACCAAACAGGAAGTGGAAAACGAGGCAGCGGGTCACAGCCTCTGATCAACGATCAATAATTGCCCAAGACGACGTTATAATCAAACATGGAGGAAAAAGAAGACGCTGCTGGTGATTATGTTTTATTTTCTGATGGATGGAGTCGTGTTGCTCCCTCGCTCTCCGGTAGCTGTCACTTCCCTCGCCGTCACCTGTCAGTCAGGAGGCAGACGGAGGCGGTTGCCACGGCGAATGCCAGTAACTGTACACTTGGCAGAAGGTCCTGGAGTTGTCGTGTCGGTGTCTCCGGAGACTCGCTGCTGACAGTCCTGACTGTCACTTAGCATCTGCTGCAAATTACTGCACTCTGTTCCTGACAACACTACAACTGCTAAAGCCACCTCTGCTACCGGCGGTGATAGTAGTACTACTGATACTGGAATACTCACAAATACTACTGCTTCTACTTCAACTACTGCTTTGCTGCTACTGGCAGGATGTTCTTCTTCTATTGTTTCTCTACTTCCTGTGATTGGGCCCAAAGAAACGAACAGAACCATGGTTCAGTTTGACCCAGAGCACCTCTTCTGGAATAAACCTACATTTTTCATCTTCATATTATGACAATAATCAGGATCAGATTGTAACAGGAACCAGAATCTGAACCAGATTTCAGATTTCCTCTATTTCACCGAACACGAGACTCAGTGTCACTGTGAGCGAATTAATGTCGGCAGCATCTGGACTGATGATAACAATGTGTGTGTGTGTGTGTTCTCGCAGACAGAGTTCAGCACAGAGCAGCTGTACAGCATCTGACCTCTGACCCTGCCTACAGGTAAGTGTGTGTGTGTGTGTGTGTGGTGAAGGGCAGCGACCTACTCCTCTCGTGAGTCATACCACCTGCTACCCAGCCTGTTTCAAACACACACACACACACACGCAGGTAACATACTGTACATGGTGACATTTAGAGCGTGTGTAAAGTGTGTGTGTTTTATTCTTCCCTTTATCCCTCCTCCTCCTCCTCCTCATTTTTCCTCTTCACCAAACCCTCACTCCTCCTCCTCCTCCTCCCTGCGCCTGCATTTACTGTCGCCTGTTTCCTACTTCTTAGTGTGTGTGTGTGTGTGTGTGTGTGTGTGTGTGTGTGTGTGTGTGTGTGAAGCCTCAGGCAGGATTCCGTTCCACTTCGCTTGTGTTGTTGGAACAGGTGGCAAGACAACACACACACACACATGCATGCATGCACAACCAAAATTATGTTTCTTGTGTTTTTGATTTTTGGCTCCACATAAAACACACACACACACACACACACACACACGATCCTTGTATTGAGTCGTCTCAGTGGCTCAAACACAATCACAGCCCTGAGGGGGCGACCGAGATAGACAGAGATGGAGAGAGAGGCTGAGTTCCTTCCACGGTTCTCAAGGTTCTCGATAGATCGGCTGAAATAAAGTGCTTGGTCTGAATGAAAGAGGAGATTTCATGATATGTTAAACACGCATGTTTTGTTCTCGTCCTCTTCTTCATCTCTGTTTTACACACAATCCTGTAGACGTTCGTTCTTAGGTTTTAGCTTCTTTACATTTTTATATTAGAAAAGTGTTGTTTTTCTTTCTGAATGAAAACAACCTCAGTGACATTCAGACGAGTTTATAGACGCATGAAAACAACAATAATTATGATCGTTTAAATTTTACATTTAGAGAAGTTAACTCTCGCAGTTTGTCTGTTTCCTGTTTTTATTTTCCACAGAAAACAAAGATGGTGGTTCTACTCTGAGCCACAGATCCTCCACTGAGACAGTTCCAGGAACCAGTAGCTCATCTCGAACCAGTAGCTCATCTCGAACCAGTAGCTCATCTCGAACCAGTAGCTCATCTCGAACCAGTAGCTCATCTCGAACCAGTATCTCAGGCAGTTCTTCAAAGTGGTGAACGTCCTGCAGCGCCTGGCTTCGTTTGGACGCCACCTGAACGCCACGTGGCCGAGCGCGCTCAGTGAGAACACGTCTGACTCTGGTCATACAGAACGTTCACATGTTCAACAGACAGAAACACGCGTGTGATTCCAGTTCACTCGGTCTGAGGTGTTTTTCACATTTCAACTGGATGTAAGTACCTGTCTGACAAGCCCCGCCCACAGTACCTATACAAACACACACACACACACAGAGGATTACGTTCTGCTGACTGATGTCCACGTTTAGGAATGTGTGTGTTCTAGGAAAACTAATGTGGGCCTCTGTGTGTGTGTGTGTGTCTGTGTGTGTGTGTGTGTGTCTGTGTGTGTGTGTGAGTGTGCTCTACAAAGGCCCCTTTGTGACAAGGTACCCCCCCCCACCCCCTCCCCCACGACCTTCACCACTGCAGATACTGAGACGTATCTCCATCTCTTATCATACCTGTTGTAACCTGTGAACACACACTCACACACACTTACGTCTATTTTCTTTGCTTTAAGTTACTTTGACATCATCTTGTTCGACAGTAGACAACTAACACCACACAAAAGCAACACACTCCATGTAACACAATCACATCTGGGCCTTTAAAAGCAGGAGAAAGTGAAAATGTTGACAACCCGACAGAAACACAAAGATCTGCTGATGATCTCCTGCTTTAGTACATAACCCTTGTGAGGAAATCACCAGACCAAGCTAAGTTAAATCTCTATCTTTATCTTTATTCATGTTCAAGTCTAGTGGAGAAAATGTCTTTTTAACGTCAGAGAGACGATGGAGAGTCCACAGCCGAGCTCGTGGCTCAGTGCGGCTGAACTGAGGCTAAACGCCAACATCTGCATGTTTAAACACTGAACGACATGTTAATGTTTGATAATTAGCACCAGCATCATTTGATAATTAGCACTAAACGCAAAGTGCAGCTGAGGTCGATGGGAACGACGTTAATTTTGCTGTTATTTGGTCGTAAAATCCCAAATATCGGAGGAAATTACATTTTTGACGAAACAGTGGCGCTGCATGAAAAGTCTGGATCGAGGTTTCATCAGAAGAACGAGTGTGTTCATATAAAGACGGATTGTGATGGTCGACCATCTGTTGTCCTGGAAACATCATGTTGAGTGTGTGTCGGCAAAAAATCTAAATTTGATTTCTCTGCCGTCCGAGATTATTTGGAGCGATTTGACAAATTATTTCGTTTTTTTCTTACTTTACCTACAATAGAATAATTATTCATGGTCTAAGAGTTTATCCACAACTTTAATATTGTAGAACAACTGTGTGTAAAACTCATGATTCAATTAATTAATTAAGTCTGGTCAATAACATCGTCTCCTAACATTAACCAAAGATTCAGGATTCCACGACTCTTTGGTTCATCGGCCGATCCTGAAATTAAATATGAGACATAATCCCAGATCTAAAGAACATTGCAGGATATTATCCAGCTGTTGTTGATGCAGTGTGAAGTTACATGTTTGTAGCTTTGCTTTGACCTAATTGTTGAATTCTACGTAGCTGCTGCGACCGCGTGTCAGAGTCTTTCCTCAGGCAAAGGAAAAGGATTATTCGGGGTCGACCAGACTTTCACGAATCAAGATGCAAGTGAAGTTCTTGAGTTCACAGAAAAGTTCTCACCAGCGACACACGAAGCTTCACAACAGACATCTTGACTAACAGAGGAACTCAGAGCTGCTTCCCAGCGTCCTGACCTCGTTCACAGTGGAAAAACCTGAGAGGGAAACTTCAAACGAGGGAATTTCCATCTTGAATGCAGCTGTTTTTAAAAATAGCAGATTCAGTTTAAAGATCAGGTCTTTATTTAAGATCTGACTGCAGCTGCAGTAACAGAGTCAGTCGTCACCGACGTGTCTCACTGACGACTACGTCTTTCAGCCGCTGAAGTTCAAATGCTGCAGTTTCCTGGGGGGAGCAGAAGCCACTTGTTGGCTAACGGACGCCATGACAGTTTGTTTCCCTGGCGACGAGGAGCAGAGAGCGACAGGAAGTTGTGCGTCTGTCAAACTGCAGGTGAACGTGCTATTGATTCAAATCACCTGTTGTAAATCAGTGATCATGTAATGAACTGAAACGGTTGCTGAGCAAAGCGATGAGAGTTTAATGTGAACATTAACACGTCCAGTGAAATGGAACAACTCCCCTGGGAGCTGTTACTGCGCCTTCAGGGCAGGTTTTATAAACCTGGATAAACCTGATTAAAAAAACTGTGAATTCATTATAAACTATTACAAGTCAACAAGTTTCTTCTGATGTGTTCAACGTCGTCAACGCACCAGAAAACTGGATCAGTTCTCTGAACGAGTTCTGTCGTCGTAGAAGTTACCGACATGGAGCAGAAATAATTTAATACTGTGGTAAGATACTTTACTTATTGAACTTTGAAGTACTTTAAAGTTTACTTTACTTATTGAACTTTACTTTACAATATATTTATTCCAACAGTTGTTTATTTAACAGTATTAACAGTAATTTATTACACTTTTGAAACTTTAGAATAACAATACATTTATTAACTTTAACTTTATTCACTGACATCATAAAAAAAAATTGAAAAACAGTATTTTATTTAACTTTATAACTTAATTATGTTACTTTATTTAAAATTAAAAAAAGGTTTTTTAAAGGTACAATACTTTATTTTACTATATTTATCTTCGTCATGTCACAGTAGTTAACATCTTGTAATAGTGACTTGTAGTATTTAGTTGTAGATGCAGCTCTGATGAGAAGAACCCTGAGGAGCTCGTCTGGGTGAAGAGCCTCCGATGTGGTGACAGAAGAATATTCACCACCTGCTGCAGGTGTTTACACTTCCTTCCCAAACCTCGTCCGTCAACATCACCGTCGATGTCGGCTCGCGTCCAAGAATCTGACCTTAAAACTCTTTAAATGGACATTAACGTCCAAAATGTCTTTAACGACGAGGCTAAGACTGAAAGTGACCTTTATCGGATTGTTTACATGGAAATATGAAAATCAGCCTGTTTCAATCCACAGAAAGAGAGACAGTTTGTTAGAGAGAGAGAGCGACAGTCAAATCAGGGCTGACACACACACACACACACACACACACACACACACACACACACACACACACACAACTCTTCATTTAAAGGGCAGAGCTCTCCATAGAAGGAGGGATTGTGCTGGATTGTTGGAGGAGAAGGATGGTGAGTCAGTGCTATGAGTCAGCGTGCGCACACACACACACACACACACACACACAGGTCTTTGTGTTACCATAGAGACAGCGGAGTTGGTCCACGTAAAAGCACAAAGTGCGTTACCGGACTGTTAATGTGGAGTCCAGACAGGGCGGGGGGGCAGGCTGTGACCCCATTGACCTTTGACCTCTTCAGCCTTGCCTGCTAATAACTGCTCCAGAGTGATATTTAACCTTTGACCCCGGCAGGTTCAGCACCTGCTCTGTGTCGTGATCTCACTGCAGGTTCAAAGTCCACGTCTGTGTGTGTGTGTGTGTGTGTGTGTGTGTGTGTCTGTGTGTGTCTGTGTGTGTCTGTGTGTGCACAGGCCACATGCCAACAGGTAGGCAGCGCTGTGGATTTAAAGTGACAGACTCAGACAGAGCAGGTGATGCGTTCACTGGTCCCGTCTCCGGCTGCTCTCACTGCGTCACCACTGAACAGCTCAGCAGCAGAAACTGATTCACTGTAAGAATTCCTCTTTCTGGTCCATTTCAATGTTGAATGAAAAGCGCACGTTGATTCAAATGAGTTTATCAGTCGTGCCGAGCCGGTCGGAGACGTTGATTCACTCTCATCCATCAACAGATGCACGTAAATCATTCGCTGTGTAAAGTCACTTTCATGTAGATTTCTTTGTGACACTGAGCTTCACATGATCTGTAAACAATTGAAGTCGGTGTCTGTTTTTAAATAATAAATAATTTACCTTTGTTTTTTACCAACGTGTGTGAGGATGACAGCTTCTTTCATTGATTATTGATTTTAATGTGTAATGATGTTGTGTTTTAATGTTTCTAACTTCTTCTTTAAACTGTGAGTGAAGTGTCTGAGTATCACGAGAAGCGCTCTAAAAATAAGTGTGAGTCTGAGTCACGTTTGCTTTGACTCATCTGTTCTGATTTAAATTCAAACTTAGCCACTGGTTAAAGTACAACTGCACCTTTATTGACTCACTAAACACACAGCAGCCGTCCGGTCCCCCCCGGCCCCCCGGCCCCCCCGAGGGCCACGGCACAATAACTGCTACAGGTTCAGTCATTTGATAAAAAACAATTCTGTTCTGCCCTCTTCTGTATCGATCTCTCCAAAGCATTTGTGATCGTAAAATCCCCCCCCCCCATCGAGATGAGGTCACGCTCGAGTGGTTCCACTCTCAGACGGTCGTCGCTGATGGCGTCTGGACGTCAGTAATACTTTGCCCACAGGCGTCGGCCCCGTGTCTGTTGTGATTTTACATAAATGACATAATCGATACGTCAGTGTTTGTTTCTTTGCTGATGATGCTGTTCTTTATGCCTCAGGCTCCGCTTGTCTTCAGTCCGACTTTAATGACTTTCAATTATCACCTTTTAATCGCAGACGAGTTCTAAGACTGAAAACACGGTTCTGTGAACTCTGCTGCAACAAATGTCTTTTTTCACAAGCTTTAATCAGGGTGTGTTAAAAGAGTAGACCTCTATTTTATTTTATTTATTGCCGAATCAATATCTTTGTCACTTTCCTTTTAAATATCTATATTTTTTATGTTTTGTGTCTTGATTGTTTTAGTTTTCTTTTAAACTGGTTCCTTTGGTTGTAAAACTTGAGTCCACTTTCGTGTCTTTGACCATGAAGCTGTTCTGTATCATCAGCATTTACACGCATTCTCCAAGCGTCTCATAATTCTGTCTAGTCAACCTCACGATCCAGTGTGATCGTCCTCTGTGCTCGAGAACTGGTTTTACTTACCGTGAAACGATCAAATGAAGTGAATTACAATCTGCCCTCAAACTACTGAGTCTTAAATAAATTATAAACTTTATTATCTCATGATTCTTTTGAGCGTTTTCCACGATTCCTTGTTTCTCAGTCTCCTGTGTTGTGATTGTGTCGTCTTTGATTCGTTGACTGTCTTTTTGTGACTGGTCTCATTTGCAGAAAAAGATCTTGATGAAATAAAAGCAACTAAACATATTCATGCAGTAAACATGCACCACGTACATTTTCTCTCCACGCGTGAGGGATGGAAATGAAAATGAAACACTGTGACTATGCCACTGTTACCACCACCCACCTCCACCACCCAGTGAAAGCACAGAGCGCCACTTTAACATTTAAGCAACATGTTTATTGAAATAAATTCTGCTTTAAGCTGTATAAAACAAACAGAAAACAAAACACTGTACAATTACCTCCCCCGGAGAGGGGAGAACATGGATAAGCATGTGCGTGATGGAGCAGAGTTGATATGAGGCCAAGGGGCTTTTAAATCCGACTCGAGTGAAGTGTGACGCCTGCGGGTTTAAGTGTTAAAGGCTGAACATTAACCCAGCAGGGCCGTTAGCAAGCTGCTAACACCAGCAGGAACTCTGCAGAACCAACCGAACAGGGAAGCACAGCCGGAACGGCAGCTTCATGTGAACTGTATGATAATGATGGGAATGAATACGCAGGTGTGTGTGTGTGTGTGTGTGAGTCTTTGGTTCAGGTATTCACATGAATGCAGGTTTTAAATATGCAGGAGAACAATGAAATGTCCTTGTTAATAAGCACACACACACACAACACACAATAATGTTGCAACATAAACAGCAGATGAAAAAAGCACAAACAAAATAAAGTCTTTGACATCACATATATGTACAGATCCAACATGGCTATCAAGCCATAACGTGATTGTCTCCATGGATTTCACAGTGCACATGACAGTTTCATTTCACAGCCTCGAGTCCATCAACGTGCAGCCACAGAAAAGAGCCGACGTGGCGTGAAAGCTTGTCACGATCACGCAGTTAATGGCCCCCATCTCCAACACCCCCCCCCCCTTTTTGTACATTAAATAGAATAGAACAAGGCACTCTGGGTAAAAAGGCAGGCGCCTGGAAAATTACCTGCCATTAATCTGTGCAAACAATTGACTTTTCAGCCCCGGTGATTGGGAACACGGCAAAATGAAGTCGTATTTCAGCCGAACTGACAGGAGGAGCAGAGGTTAAGAAATGGTTGTGTTTAGTCTTAGTGTACCTTTTCCTTCATAGTGGTTTTTTTACACCTTCTCATTCCCTTTCTTTATTTCTCTCTTCGCCACTTGGCTCCCTGGCTGAGCTGAAATTACCTTAAATTGTTCTGAACTGGATGGAAACACTCTAAAGTGCCGCTCAGCCGGTCGAGTTCCTGGGCAAACAAAGCCAAGAAACAATAAAACGGGTAAAAAAAAAAAAACTCAGGAATTCCCAGTCGCTCTTTGTCACACTTCAACGAGCTGATCAGGCCATAAAGAGGCTTTAGACTTTGAGCCAGCTCTCCGGGAAGAAAAAAAAAACAAAAAAACGGAAAAGAAAAACACATTCAGACTTAATGAGGTTGTCAGTGTGAACCTTTCAACGGCTGTACAGAGAAACTCCAGATTCAAAACATTTGTGACTCATAAAAAAAGGAGAAACTCGGAAGCTACTTCATTTAACCCACCGTGAAAAGGTGAACACAAATAAAACATGAACAGGTGAAAGCAAAGACAAATAAAACAAAGGATGAACATATGGAAGCTAAGGATAGACCCGTATATGGGATTCACCATATCAGCAGTTTATCTTTTTATCTCTTTATCTTTACTTTATAAAGAAAATATAACATCATGTGATGTAATAAACCAGGAAGTCTTCATTTAAACACATTAGACACCACCCTCGTGTTCTGGATCAGTTCACGTAGGAGGCTCTGGTTTCCAAATTCCACTCAAATAGCAGCTGATAAATATTGTTAAGCCCATATTCGGTCTATCCTTCATGGTGTGAATACTGTGGTGAAAACCAAAATCTGAACAGAAAAGAAATGGTGAACAAAAACAAAACCAAAATAATAAAAAGGGGAAATGACAGTTTGGAGGTGGGTGCTGTGCAGGGGAATCAGTGCAACTTTGGTGGAAGAATATTGGCAGTGCCAAATAAGTCCCAGCATGACTACCACACCCGGTTGGTCCAATAGATGTCCCTGTTGTACATTGAACTGTTGGCGTAGTCTCCTACCTGTTTGCTGCTGTATTTGGGCGGGTTGGCCTTGTAGCTGTAATCCGAATATTGGTCGGAGCCTGTGGAGTTGTTGTCCCCTGTTCCCACAAAGGTGTTGGTGGCAGGGAGGTCCTGAACCGCCTGGTGCTTCTTGGAGGCGGAAGGCGACTGTGGCTGCAGTTGGATGGAGGGGAGGGGGGAATTGGAGCGATAGTGTCGCCCCAGATCGGGGCTTCCTGGTGGGTAGTTCAGGGGCAGGTGGATTCTGGGACTGTCGTTGACACTTTCGTTAATGAGATTGAACTTGAGGGCTTTCTGCAGGCTGGCCTCCTCGTCCTCCTCCAGGGGCTTGGCAGGTTTTGGAGCTTTACCCTTTTTGCTCTTTTTCCCTTTGCCATTTTTGGGTCCCTGCTTTGGAGCGTACAGGTCCTTGCTCTCCTTCTTGCCGGCCTGATAGCCGCTCTTGGTGTCCTTCTGCAGCCGGTGTCTAATAACCACCACGGCTACAATGACCATGATCACACCAGCGATACCTGCCAGGCTGCCATACAAGATGTTGCTGCGCTGAGCAAGGGCGTAGTTGGGATCCCCAGCGATGTCCCTGTCCAGAGGGGTGTAGAGGCTGTGTCCGACCAGCGCCTCGATGACAGAAACATTGGACTTGGTGTCGTTGACAAACACGTGGACCAGGGCAGTGGTGTGGCGTGGAGGTTTGCCTTTGTCACTGACCCGTACGACAAGTCGGTGCAGTCCATTGTGCTTTCCAGTGAATTCCTGCGCCAGTGTGATCTCCCCGCTGCTGGGCGAGATGTCGAACAGGTCAAACGGGTTGCCGCCTGTGATGGTGTAGACCAGCTCAGCATTGGGTCCAGAGTCAATATCCTCAGCCTCTACCACCTCCACACGGGTCTCTGGTTGAGTGACAGGTGTCAAGTAAGTGTAGGAGGAGTTGGCCGGTTTGGTGACATAGGGGGCGTTATCGTTCTCATCCAGGACATTGATGGTCACACCTACGTAAGAAGATCGAGGAGGGTCACCTGAATCCACGGCTCTCAGACGGAAGGTGTAGGTGCTCTCCTTCTCACGGTCAAAGGAGATGCTGGACAGGATGGTTCCGGTGCCATTCTGGATGACAAACTTCCCATTGTCCGGTTCCACAAACAGCCTTACTCTGGCATTTTCACCTTTATCAGCATCAGTGACGGTCACCACGCCAACGGGGTTGAGCGGAGCCATGTTCTCAATGACAGAGAAGCTGTAGCCGCTCAGCATAAATTTGGGGTCATTGTCGTTGCGGTCCAGGACATTCACCACCACTGTAGCAGTGCCAGTTTTGCTTGGAACCCCCTTGTCTGCGGCTGCCACGCGGAACTCGTAGCGCTCTGTATCCTCCCGATCCAACAGGTTCTTCACACGCAGCTCCCCTGTGTTGGAGTCAATCTCAAAGAGCCTGGTGGCCGAGTGCTCGATGATGCTATAGGCCAGTTCTGCGTTGGTGCCACTGTCTGCATCCGTTGCCACGACATCCAGAACTTTATCACCCGGCTGATTTCCCTCCGCAAAGTCCACCTCGAGCATCGCAGGGGAAAAGTTTGGCGCGTTGTCGTTCACGTCAGTGACCTGGACTTTGAGGGAGTTGGTGCTGGACAGGGCTGGGTTCCCAGAATCCACAGCGACAATTTCAATTCTGTATTCCTTTACACGCTCATAATCCAGCGGGGTAGTTGTCTGCAGGAAATACTTCCTCTTCCGATCGTTGGCTGACTCACTTGCAGGTTGGAGCTGGAATGGGACGTCACCGGCAACTACAGAAGTAACCACAGCATTTTCCCCCTCGTCACGGTCGGACACCTGGACCAACGCCACCGCGGTCCCGATGGGCATGTCCTCAGAGATGTTCGCCACGCCATCTTGATGCGTCACCAAGCCAATGCCACGGATCTCGATCGCTGGTGCGTTGTCATTGTGATCCCTGACGTTGATGGTCACCAGGACCTTGGAGTTCTTGGAGTTGGGCCCACGATCTTTCGCGACCACAAAGAACTTGAGGAAACTCTCTTCCTCGCGGTCCACTTGGCCTTTGACGTATATGATTCCAGTGGAGCGGTCGATGCGCAGAAGCCTCTGAACGGTCTCCGACGCCTGATGAAGGCTGTAGTCGATCTCTCCGTTGATGCCGGTGTCTCCATCATTGGCTCTGACCTACAGGGGCGAGAAGAGAGGGTTACTTTAAACCATTGTCCGGGTTCCTCTGAGAAATCATCACAACTAACATACGTTCATGGGCCAGTTTCACACGTGAATCATACTTTTAAAACTTTAAGTCTTATTTGACCGATTCCTGTCAATTCAAAGTCATAATTGATGTTTTAGAAGCAGCCTGAACATCCTCGGTTAAATCTGTTTCACTATTTATTCTCTCAGAGTCAAAATCATAACTAAAGCAGCCCCACACAACCCTTTGCATGTTCTCTGTCATGTGTGAAACATAACAGACGATCGAAGCTGAGTGCAAACACCCACACAGCAACATGTAACGGCCATGCAGCGGCTCACTGGCAGCGGCTCACTGGCAGCGGCTCACTGGCAGCGGCTCACTGGCAGCGGCTCACTGGCATCTGCCGGGCAGACGAGTGATTGTTAATGTTCCTCCCGTTATGAGGAAGGCTCCTCGGGGCCCATTAGGACACCGCAGAGGACAGAGCGGCATCGGCCACGGTCCGGCTTCACACGCCCACACCCAAAGTAAATGGAGGTAATTAGTCAATTAGGTGGTACGAGCAGTCAGCACAATGTCACTTAGGATGTGCTCATTAAGACGCCTTTCTATCTACACATCTAATACTTTTTAATTGCGTTCATTCAACGCCTCGGCTGCTGTGAAGAAATGTAGGTCGGCGTGTAGTTTCAAATGAACTAGTTGTTGAACAGCTGATTTTAAATGTCCCAGGTGCTGCTGGTTCAGCTTTTCCTTCACCTGGGACTCCCAGTAATGTGATGAGGGCTTTTATAGTTTACTCCTTTCAAGCAGAACTGGATCCGAGCCAAGTTTCCACTCAGCAAAATCATCTCCTAAAATTTAAGTCCTCAAAATATTGGTTTCTTGAAAAACACGAATGTGCCAGAGAGGGGTGGGAATATTCTGGGCTTATTTACACAAACAATAAAACTCATGTTATTTGGGCCAAGGACACAGAACTCTACTATAAACCCAAGTGACCGTGCCAAAGATTTTTAAAGGAAAACTTTAATTACTTATTTGCTTTTGTTTGCCAAGAATTAGACAAGAAGATAAAACCCCCCCCTCTTATATCTGAACATGGATACACTGCATAGAGACACTGTCTGGTTAGCTTAGCTTAGCATAAAGACTGGAGACACAGGGAAACTGTTAGCCTGGGTGTTCTTAATCTGACAGGCAGCGCATTCAAAGCTTAATAATTAAGATGACATATCATGTGAGATTTCCACAAACCCAAAATTTTGTCATTTTACAGTTTAGCTTTTGTTGTAAATAAACAATTATGATTAAACAAACAGCTCCAGGTGTTGAGACAATATTAGTCTTATATTACTGTAAACCTTTTATTTTGGCGTTCTGTGGGTCATTAATAAAAACAAATATATTCAGTAGCTCTTTACTTTATGCTAAGCTAAGCTAACTTGGCTGATATTTGCCATTTAGACATGAAATCGTGCTTTTCTCAGCAAGAAAGCAAAACAATTTCTGAAAATGTCAACCTCCTTATTTAAGATACCAAAATACCGTATAAGTTCTTCACTAATTCAAATGAACTGAAGAGCTGCATCAAGGGGAATCAGACAACGTGACGCTGTCTTTGTGGGACAATCAAGCCTTTAAATGAGCACTTGAGGGGGAACTCAGTGTTTAAGCGGTTAAACAGCCGGCAGAGTCTTTTTGAGGGACGCTCCTTTTACAGACTCCGGCTCACGGTGCTGTCACATAATAAATATCTGGTTTCCTGCCTGCTCAGGATCACAGAGTGTGACAGACCGTCGACGGCGCCCGGGGGGTGAGCGTGGAAGCCACTGATCCAGGTCAGAGAGGTTGAGGTTAAAGAAAGCATTAAAGCGAAATTATAATTTCTGCTGCCCATTGATTTCCTTTCCTCCGGTCGTGGCTTTGAGTCGCGGACATCACCAAACAGCGGCATAATTATTGACAGCTTCGGAGAATTGTGTATTGAGCAGCTGGAGCCCGGTGTCGCTGTGATGAAGCCGGAGCGTCGCTGGCTGCTCTCCAAGTCCAAAGTACAGCAAATATAAACTGTTAACAGAGACCCACCGGTTTCTTCAATCATCAGACCGGAGTCCCTGCAAGTTTGAGCCCATTTAATTCAGCAAACCTCTAATTTCTCTTCTGCTCCGACTGTAAATCACTTCAAACTGTCACTTTCTTTCCTTCTGGGAGTCTTTTTTGGTTTATTCCTCAACAAACAGCCTCAGACTTTCTGCAGAGGGACAATCCATCACAGTTAACATCCTGTCGGCCTCATTGTTGACTAAATTACATTATAATTATTTGGTAGTTCAGCGTGGACTCTAAAAAAAGATTTAATGTGTTCATCGTCTTTTTGGGGAATTAATCACTAACGATGACAGTCAGAAGAGTCTCTGCTCTGTAACGAGCTCGAGACATGAGGAGACTCTTCGTCTGGAAAAGGGACAAAAACAACGTGATGGATTTTTACAATCGTCTGATCCGTCAATCAACGAAAACGTTAGATCATCAGCCAATTAAAGGCCAAGAAAACTTTGATCTCGTGAACACAATTGAACTAAATCTGCCAAATTAGATCAGATTCAGATATTTCTTTGTACTTGATTCAGAACCTGATGAATCCACGCCGGCGTCGTCCCGATGAACAGATACGTTGAGTTTTCGAGTGTTAAACTAACTAAATAAAACATCACGGTGTTTATTGTGGACTTTAACTTTTGTTGTTGCATCTTTAATGGAATAAATATTTAATTTGAATAAAAACTCTTTAACCTAACTCCACTTACAAGCTTTTAATGGAGCTTTCAACTTTGGTCGCTGCTAATTTGGTCATGAATATTTAAAGAGGAAAAAAAAAACCTTAACTCAAGGTCCACTTGCAAATCGACTCAGGAGAGAGCAGCTTCCTCATCCGCTAATGAAGGTCATGAAAGACGTTGAAAGCTTCTAACAAAATTAATTTATACAAGCAAAAGTTTAGGAAGAACCTAAAAAGCGAGTAAAGTAAGTTGAGGTGATTTAAAGTACTTCACTTTAAGTTTTTCATCATTTATAACGTAACAAAGTAAATAAAGTGACGAGCAGCTGCCTGGAAGGTGGAAAATCTGACGTCTGGATTCTTCAGAATATGGAAAACGTGGCGACAGGCTCCTTTACAGAGCGAGTCAAGAGGCAGAGATATACACGTCTGCGCCGCCATTGGACGATTTAAGCAGGTCAGGGTTGTCAGTCAGCGACGTCCCGCTGTCAGACCTCAGAACGCACGTTAGGTGAAACGGATTCTGCAGCTCTCTGAAATGCAATGAGCCACATCCTGAGCAATAATACCAATAAGCCCCGTGGATAATCTCATGACTGACTCAGATTAAGTCATGCACGGTTCACTGCAGGGCTGGCTGGTCGCTCCGCTCTCAGGCGGGGAATCGAGCAGCGGCGGATGATACAGCGAGGTTGGGTTTTTTGGTTTTGTTTGTTTTGCTGCTGAACCAAACTTCACCTTCCCGCTCTGCTCCGCCGGCAGCCACGTCACGTACCGCCGCCCCCGCGCCAAGAGCTCAAAGGTGAAGTTGAATCAGTGGTTAATGTGTGACTACACACGGCGATCCCACGCCCTGCTTCACCTCGGCCGCACCATCTGTCTGTACGGACAATTGAGCAGCATGTTATGTGCGGTCGCTGCGGCGTGTTGCCCGGCTCAGCGTTCCAGGGGCCAAAGGTTCCAGTGAAACGCTCAGTGGACACGAGGAAGAGTCTGGATTCACCAACGTGAACACAACTCACTTTCTTAAACTTTTAACGAGTTTCATGTGAGAACAGAGACACGTGGAGTAAACTGTTGCTCAACTGATTCCAGGTCTGAACTTTACTCCTCCCATTAAAAACTCACTGGTGGAGATATTCTCCCCTGAAACTCCCCTTAAAGGGATAAAACCCAACAATCTGTTTATCTGATTCATCCTTATCGATCAGCTTCATCAATAAATACATAAATTAATAAAACAGGTTGAACCTTAGTTCAGATAAGATTAAAACATTAATACCTGAGGCGATGAATGAAATAAAATCGCTCTAAAATCTCGGTGTTGACAGAATTACCAATATTTCTGTCAATTTAATATTTAATATTTCTTCGCCCCTGTGTTGTTAAAGTTATTTTCATCGTTGTTTTCGTCAGTGAAACTTTGCTGTAATCTGCTTCAGTGAATCACGATGTATTTCATCAGCCACGTGTCTTGAAAATCATAGTAAACGTGCACACGTCTCATCCGGCTCTAAAGCCAGAAGCACGCAAACATCACACGGGAGCATAAATGTGTTTAATGGTTAAAGGTAAAAGTCTTGTGGTTAAATTAATGCAGGAAACATTGATTCAGAAAAGCGGCAAATCTTCTCTTTTAGAAACTGGAACCTGCGGCTTTCTGGATATTTGATATAAGAACTTAAATGATCAATGAAATATTAAGAATGAATAATAACTAATCAGTGAATCGACTGTTGCAGGTCACATGCACCGAGAGTAGAAACCTAAGTAGAGACGGGTGTGTGAGTTGTGCACGGACCTGCAGCACAGAGTGACCCAGCAGGCTGTTCTCCGGGAGTTCGGCCTCGTAGTGACTCCTCTCGAACTTGGGAGCGTTGTCGTTCTGGTCGGTGACGGTGACCCGCAGCAGAGCGCTGCTCGCCCTCGCCGGCTTCCCGCCGTCCACCACCCTGATGTTCAGGTCGTACGAGTCCTTCCTCTCGCGGTCCAGGTTGCCCATGACGACCAGCTGCGGCAGCTTCTCGTCCGAGTCCACGGCGACCTGCAGGGTGAAGAGCTGGTCGGCGTCAGGCCCGGTGGTCAGCGCGTACTCGGCCACGCCGTTGGTGCCAGAGTCCCTGTCGGTGGCCATGGGGATGGAGAAGAGGGCGCCGATGTGCGTGTTCTCGGGGATGGAGAGGGAAAGGATGGGCGAGGAGAACTGCGGCGTGTTGTCGTTGATGTCCAGCACCTCGATGCGGCCTTCGATTAGCCGTGGCCCCATGCCGAGGCCCTTCACCATGTCAGTGATCGACACCTCGAACTCCAGGAAACATTTGTCGCCATCAAACAGGTTGCGGCAGTCGCTCAGCGTCTCGCGGTCGATGGGGATCTCCGTGGTGTAGATGTCGCCGGTCTTGCCGTCCACCCGCAGATACGGCGTGCCGACTTCCAGCTTGTAGAGGTGGCCGGTGTCGGGGAGGCCCCGGTCTGCCGCCAAGCTGCCGATCAGCGTGTTGGGCGGCTGCTCCTCAGGAACTCGATAAAGGATGTCGGTGGGTGCAGCGTTACAGGAGACCAGCAGGACAACCGCCAGGAACATAGGAACCTCCCACCTCAGCGCCGCCATGTCTCCGCACGACAGCACCGCTCTGAAAGAGACAGACGGAGAAAACAGATGAACGTTTGAGCCTTTCAGCGTCGGTGGCACGTGAACAATCGAACTAATGAAGAAACACAACGACAGCTTCTGAGTTCGCTAACAGACGACGGGAGGATCCCAAACTTTTCTGACTGTGTCGTTCAGGCGACTGATGAAATCAACCAAAAGCTCGAGGTTCTAATTTGATTTACAAATTTTGGGATATGCATCTCAGATATGTTCGACATCACTTCCTCTACTTTTGCATTTAGGTGCCAATTACATTCCAAAGTCCAGAGACGTCCACATGATGTATAATTCACTGTGTGTCCACGTCCAGAAGTTTGAGGCCATTCTATCTATGCAGATGCTCAACGCAGTAAAACCACGTTTAAGGACTGAAACACAAACGTGCACACGGAGCACGAGGCTCAGTCGAGGCCCAACAGATTATTCTGGAGTGAATCAGGTCACGACTGACTCATCAGGCTAAAGACTGTTTGGCTGCTGAAGTTTCCATCACAGAAACAACATTTAAGGTCTCGATCGTTGTCGAACACCCATAAGGTTTGTGTTTGTGCGTCAGTGGCAGCGCCCACTTTCCTCAAATGAAACCACACGCACCAAACATCTGGGACAACAAGAGAAACTCCTTCAGGTTTAACTTCATTCAACTTTGCAATACTGTAAATATTCAGATTACTTTGTATATAGATCTACTTTCTACATTTCCTGTTTCCTTGTATCTTTGCATATTTACTGTTCCTGATGTTTTTATTTCTACTTCCCCCTTTGCTGCTGTGACTCGACAAACTGACCCGAAGTGGAACTGACGGACGAGTATTGTCTGAAATTTATAAAATATTAGAAACAAATACTTCAGAGGATAACGAACAAACAGACGAAGGATTTTAACATCAAAGTGAAAAGCTAAAAAACCTATTTGAGACTTTGAAATCTGACGTTAAAGAAATTCAGCGCTCGACAGATTCTGAACCAACACGACTTTACTTTTTAAAATGTCCTGTAAATTCAGTGTTTATTAACTCATGAGGCTCTTTGCAACTAAGATGAACTCAAATCTAAGACTGTTTAAATGTTGCTAAGGGAGAAAAATAAAAATACAGATTTCTGATCTGCTTCAACATCATTTAGGACGTAAATCTTTAACCACGTTAACATTAACACGTTGTTTCCTGTGTATTTTCTGCCTCTTTTTAATGTTTGAACTTGTTATGTTTCCTCTTTCTCGTCCATTTAAGGCCCCGAATCTATTGAGCGTTTTTCAGACTTTCCTTGTCTCCCTGGAGAAAACCTTTCTCTCCGCTGATCCGATCGGACCCTGCGATCGATGCTCAGAGATTTCACTGACAAACCGACTCTTCACCTGACGTCTGGTGTTCGTGATGCTTCGTCTGAGCCTCCACACACTCACTCTTTCTTCCTCCTCACCTCTATCTCACTTCTCTCACTTCCCTCCCTACGCCGCGCTGCAGGTCGCCGAGGTTAATCTGGAGAGCGCTTTCTCTCTCTCTCTCTCCTCGCGCCCTTGATTTGAGGAGGAACACACACACACACAGACAGACACACAACATGGATCAGCATGCTGAGCAGGGAGTCTTGATGCTCTCCTCCTCCTCATCCTCTGACTGCTGCAACACTGAGTTTACTGTGAGTGTGTGAGTGTGTGTGTGTGTGTGTGTGGGAGCAAAGTCTTGTATTTTCTGAGCCTATTATCCGAAACACGAACGTGGAGCCTTGTGCACGTTCAGTCAACGACATGAAACGAATCAACAATCTGAGCCGTTCACAAAGTGAAGTTGTGTTAATAAAGTTAATTTAATGTCAACGACCTTTCACGCATCACAACATCTCGTCTACTCGTCTTTACACAGAAACACAGATCGGAGCGTCGAGGGGACATCAGCTCACATCCCTTCCTTCAACAAGGAGAGTGAGGAAGAAGCAAAGAGTCGAACCGACGCCTGAACTTTATCAACTTTAAAACACTCGTCACAGAAACTGGAAACTTCTCAACTTGTTTGACCAACAAATGTTCACAACTGCAATTTATCTCTTATTAAAAATGTATATCCAATTTAAAACGGCTAAAACATTTATTTGGTTAAGGAAATGGTGTCTGATTAATTAGTCGATTTAAACTAATTAAACTGTGCTTGTATTTTGGATTCTTTGGTCAATTCGTCTTTACGTCAAAGAATCTAAAGTTTCCACGGATCCGAACTTCGTCCAAACAACCAAACAAAAACAAACCGATTCAGTTTAAAATGATAGAAAACGAAGAAAAGCTGAAAACAACTGAGGTTAAAAGCAGCAAATGTTGCTTTTGTGCGTTTGTTCGACACAAGTGTCGACTGCTCTGCCCCCTGCTGTGACACACACACACAAACACACACCTAATTACCCCTGTATGACTGTGAATGAGTGTGAATGAGTGTGTGTGTGTGGGGGGGGTTTAACTGTGTTTGCAAGTGTGAATGTGCATGTGAATACCCCAGTGTGTGTTTAAGTGTGTGTGTTTCTTTTCTCACATTTTTCTCCGGAGCTGCCAAATACCCTCGAACCGCCGACCTCTGACCCCTGAACCCATTTCACACGTCTCCATGGAAACGGAGCTGAGACGACGCTGGCCGACGTCCAGTCTGCGACAAACTGAGCGAAACGGCACCAGCGTCGGACGAGTCGTGTGAAAAGTGTTTTGATTTGTTTAATTTGTTACAGATTTCGTGTTTTTAAACTGTCGCCTGTGTTGTGACGAAGCTGCTTTGACACCAAATTTACATTTTAAATTGGACTTTGTCACATTTTCTTTGGTGTAAACAGATATTTTGTTTTGTGATCGTAATAAAAAACTTTACTTTAAATTGTCCACTGAGCTTATTACCACGTTATAAACATGTACTAACAGGTTTATGACAACAGTCTTTATGGGAGACAATAAAAAAGGAAGAATATCTACTTGCAACCATTTAACCGTTTACTACAGACCATAAATATACTGATTATAAGGTGTGTTACCATGGAAACGGCCCTGATGTGACTATGAACTCTAAAATAAATGATATTTGACTGATTTTCCAGGTCACCAGTGACACTGTTCGTGGTAAATGTCCGTTTCCTGTGCGTTTACGTGGAGAGTTGGTTGAACTGTGACCTCGTGCTTCTCCTGCAGGTGAAAATAAATCAGGAAAGACGTGATGGGAAAAGTGACAGGAGGTATTTTAACCCCCTGAAACCACTCATCATGGGAGACTGTTGTTTACGTGATCCTGTTCTAATCGATCTCAAATAAAAAAACGTAATATTGAGAAGCTTCGCTCTTTCTGCAGCCGAAAGTCGAGGCCTCCGTCTTCTACCGCATCACGCTGACGTCATGACATTTCGTTACGTGCTGCGAAAAACACGTCGCTAACGCACAGTGGCGAGAGTTAAGAAATATGTTGTTTGTGTTTCCATATTTAAAAATATGTTGGATCGACACGTTCTATGTGTTTAATTAGTAAGAACTGGTGAAAAAGTCAGATTTAGGTTTTGACTGTTGACTGCTCAGAAACGAGGTGCGAGACGGGAAGTACACAAAGCAACCACCGCTGGTTTCAGTGTCTGTGAATAACTGAAACATGTGGACTCGCGTCTTTATGAAAAGAAAAGCATTCTGGGTCGTGAGAGTTTCGGGGTCTAAATAAATCTCAGGGTCAAACGTCAAGAGAGAGAGAGAGAGAAAAATCAAAGTGCAGCGAGTTCCTGTTTGTTGATGAACACATGTTGATATGTGTGTTCACATGTACTGATTGCTGTGTGTGTGTGTGTCTGTGTGAGTCTGTGTGAGTGTGTGTTGTCTCCTCGGGGACGGTGCCGGGTGAGCCAGAGATCGTCCAGCTCGTCCTTTTTCCCACAGTCTGAAACTTTCTCACCAACCCACCAACCACCCTGTGTGAGTGTGCACGTGCATGTATGTGTGCACGGCCAGCCTCTGTGTGTGTTTGTGTGTTACATTACAAAGACACAGGAATGGGGCCTGGGGGGTGGGGGTGGGGGGGGGGGATTAAGGACAGTAACGTTCCTCTTTGTGATGCCGAGCAGCGACGGCCTGAGTCGTTGAGTCGGCAGCTGGAGCGGGCGAGAGACACGGCCTCACAATGGAGGACAGAGGGAGAGAGAGAGGGCGTGTGCAGACAGCGATCCATCACAAAGCAGCCGAACGGTCCCGTTACCTCCCAGTGTGTGTTCGGTGTTGACATTCAGAGAGTGTGTGTTTGCATGTTAATGTGCCGACGCTCCACCACTGTACATTGCATTAGGTCACATTACAGGAGGCACAGTCACAGACACACCGAGCTCCTGCTGAATAAAACATCTGCTGACACCAGCTCCTCGTTTGTTTCCAATTCCATCTGAATTTAATTTGATATTTTTTGTCGAAAAAAAACAATTCAGATCAAATAAATCATCGGGAAATTAGATGAGAAACAAACCGGGTGAAACAACACGATCGACTTCATGTTAAACTGACTGTGGCTTATTTAGATTAAAGTTATTGATTTATCTGATCGGTCGACTCATTTCTCAAGCGATCGTTTGATAAAATGTCTGAAAATGGATCAAACTTCCTCCGTCTTTTCACCAGAGCCCGAAGTGATGCGTTCAAGTGTCTTATTTTAATGACAAACAGAGGAATGTTATCAATGGTTATTCAAAACTAATAAAACCAGCGAATATTCACATTTGGAACCAGAGATGAAGACGGAACCAGCATCTTGACTTGAAAACATCAATTGATTATTAAGACTGTTAATAAACCATTAATAAATCAATACTGACACGAGCAGCTCGAACAAATCTATGAGTTCTGATCCAAACACTGATGTTTGTACAGCTACACAACCACACTGCTGTAAACGACTGTAAATTATACCACATATTAATAAAACAGCTTATTTTCACAACTGCTTGTGACATAAATAAAATCTTCTGCCACGTGTAATTTAATTTTGGGTTATTAATATAAACTGAATAGTGTTAAATAGACAAAACCACCAGATCCACTTAATTAAATAAGCTACAAATCAAGACTCAGAATATTGATGCAAAAATAATCCTGTGAATCAAATCACATCTTCGGAGGCTGTTAGAAAATCTGATTACAGACGCTGATGAATTTCACGTCTCTGGTGTAAATACATCGAAACAAGAAGAAACGAAACTCACTGTACGGAACTCCTCTAGAAACCCCGGCACTGAACCACTGACCTTCAGATCGATCCACTGGGCAGATTAAAGTTTAAAGATGGCAGGAGCAGCTGAACTTCTCCACACTGAGCTGCACCAGTAACTAAAACAAGAAAACACCAGCCAATAAAGTACAGCCTGTCTGCCCCCCCCCCCCTCTTCCTCAATCAAATAGCCCTCGTCTCCATAACAAAGAGCCTCATTGGCTGCTTCCCCACGGTCCCGCCCCCCCAGCACAGCCACACGTCCTTTAGGTCGAATCTAAACAAACTCTGGACATTTACTGGTGAAGGATGAACTGGTTTCAAACGTGTTCACCTGAACTCGACAAGAGTTCAAGGTTTCAATCCAACAGTTCTGACCGTTTCAGACTTTGTCTCCTTCAGGCCGACGGGTTGTTTGGTCAGCTGCAACGCGTGTTTTCATGTTTTAACCTAAAGTGCAAGAGTCCAGAGACGAGTCGGTCCGACACCTTCTCCGCTACGAGACAGACTGTGAGGACACACGTCGGCTGACCAGACCTCGTTTCTGAGGACGTGAAAACACAAACGTCAGAGGAAACGTCTCCTGCAGCCTCCTGGTGAAATGTCTGGAAGCTTCCCAGTGAGCGAGTGGACGTGTCGATGAGGTTTCTAACAGGCGACGGACTGGAAACTTCCTCTTACTGGTCTCAGTCTGCTGCTGCTCATTTGATCTAATTAGCAAATGACAGTTTCCTCACGAAATCCGGTGACAGTGAAACTTCGTCTGTGACCGAAACCAAATAAAACCACGTGTGTTACATAAAAGGTGGAACGATCACTTCGTGTCACGTTTTAATTCCAGTAATTTCCTCAGTAATTACACAGGAAACATCATCAGACCAATTTCCAACGTTAACGTCTGACAACGTTTCTGAGAAATCTGGCAACACG